>NW_016107925.1:40714-42865 GCF_001604975.1 Cebus imitator | reverse complement strand
ATTACAGGCATGCACCACCATGCCCAGCTGATTTTTTGTATTTTTAGTAAAGACGGGGTTTCACCATGTTGACCAGGATGGTCTCGATCTCTTGACCTCGTGATCCACCCGCCTCGGCCTCCCAAAGTGCTGGGATTACAGGCTTGAGCCACCGCGCCCGGCCCGATCTGAAATTAATTTCATTGACCATTTGATTTTGCACAATAAAGTGATAATAACTGGTTCATTTATTGTGTATAAAGAAAGAATAACTATTAATTGCTACCAATTTTATGATAGGCTTTAATGTTTATGAACGTATGATTCTTTGATTTCATGAGTAATGTTGTTCGTTTGAAGTTAAAAGAAAGCATAAAATCCTAATTGTAGTTCATTTTATGTTAAAATAAAACCATTTTTTGTTTTTGTTTTTTTTCTGAGAGAGAGTTTCACTCTGTTGCCCAGACTGGAGTGACATGGCACGCTCTTGGCTCAACATAATCTACACCTCCTGGGTTCAAGAGATTCTCATGTATCAACCTCCAAAATACAGGCTGGCATTGCAAGTGTGTGCCACCACACCCAGCTAATCTTTGTATTTTTTGTAGAGATTGGGTTTTACCCTGTTGCCCAGGCTGGTCTTGAACTCATGCCGGCACCACTCATTTTTGAACTTTTCTCATCATGTAATTATAAGAAGCCAATGTTTGATTTTATTTGAAGTTTTGCTATATCCTTTATTATTTTGTGTAGATAATTCCTTAAAAAGGCTTACTTAAAGTTGACATCTAAAATACAGTTATGCCAATGAAGTCCAATTCAGGGCGATATCTGTATCTGAAAGATGAGAGCTCATCATCCTAATAGGCTTTGTTTTGGTGCTGTCCATCCTCAGATGCTGAGATGTGGAAATACAAAATCAGAAGGAATTTAGGGATGTAATTACTCAAAAAGGAAACTGTCCTGTCTAAATTTGATTTTTGTTGATCACTAGGTGTTTCCAGATGTAAAGCAAGCTCTTAATCTGTATTCATTGAAGGATTTTTTTTTTTTTTTTTTTTTTTTTAGACAAGATCTGGCTCTATAGCCCAGGCTAAAGGGCAGTGGCACATTCTAGGCTCAGAGCACCCTCCACCTCCCTGGCTCAACCAATCCTTCCACCTCAGCCTCCCCGCGTACCTGGGACTACAGGCACTCACAACCACACCTGGCTAATTTTTGTATTTTTTGTAGAGATGGGGTTTTGCCATGTTGACCAGGCTGGTCTCAAACTCAGGCAGGTGAGCTCAAGTGATCTGCTTCCTTGGCCTCCCAAAATGTTGGGATTACAGACAGGCATGCGCCGCTATGCTGGTCCACAAGTTCATCTCTTGAGTAGAAGTTTTACTTTGTAAACATTATAGAGTAGAATAAACCATAAACCATTAACCCTTATTTTTCTAAAATAAAAGGTTGGTGTTAATATACATGTAATTTTAAGTAGAAAAATCTGACGACACTATGGAGTTTGTCTCCCTTTCAAAGCTTATTAAAAGCATCTTTGTGGATGAATGGTATTTTCCACAAGTGCATTTGACTAGAAACATGGGCTATTCTCAGTTACATTTATGTTTAAAACATGTACTTGCTTGTATATTTTGTACTATAAAAGGCTTTATACAGTCAAGGTACATCTTGTTCAATAGAAGTCTAAACTCTTTCAAGTGCAAATTCGCACATTCACATAAAAGTTACAAATCAGCTTTACCATTGTAAAGTAATGAAATGGTTATACATTTCTTAATTGTGCAATAAAGCACTCAGTGATTTGAATGTCTAGTTGTCCTTACTTTGTATAAGAAATGTTCGGTGTTGAGTATAGCACGGTAGACACGTTCCTGATACTTGTCTCTGTTTCCAATGTTTATTGCTATTATTTGCGGCATTTAAGACCAAACAGCCTTGATACATACCTTACCACTGCAGGTCTTTTACATAATTCAACACTATCAGAGCAAGGGCAAAGACTCTCTCGAAGCCTGGCAAACTCAATAACCACTGCACATATGCTTGTTGACATACCAGAACAGATCCCTGACATAGAGCTAACTTTTATTCACTGAGAGGTGAACGAGACCAGAGGGGAACCAAATCTGTGTTCTTTAAACATTTTGAGTTGGTATTTTAAAAATT
>NW_016107925.1:17290-39113 GCF_001604975.1 Cebus imitator | reverse complement strand
AAAAAAAAAAAAAAAAAAAAAAAAAAAAAAAAAAAAAAAAAAAAAAAAAAAAAAACGAAGAGAAAGAAAGGTAAGGCAAGGCAGCAGGAAGAAAGAAAGTAAATTAGTTAAACTATGTTAGAGCCTTTGGCGAAAGGAAAATCACTAATTCAAATCCCATCAGTAACGAGAGCCTTGTCTAGGCATATTGGGGCCTGAGCTTCAGCCCTCTGTTTCCTACCTTCATTCTCACTTCCCAAAATGACCTCACTTCCTTACTCCACGTCTGTAGCTAGTTTTCCATTCTTCGCTTCCACTTGCCAAACTGCTCATTGAAAGAACACCAGATTCTAGCCCTGGCTTCTTTAACATCTAAGCTCTCAGTTCACTATAAATCATGTTATTGGATTCCATGGCATAAGACGGGTCAAGCGAGGCTGATGATCTGAGGCTCTGGCCCCTGTCACCTGCTCTGCAGAAAAGCACTAGTAACACCATCTAGAAGTCGGCCATCTGATTGTACAATAAGAATTCACAAGGAATATCCACACGAGCTCCTGATTCTGAACACTTTTGGAATTACTACAACACTCGCTATTTTTGTAAGTGTTCTCTTGATACCTCATGTCAACTTGGTTACGTGGCACTTGCCATGTAAGTGACTTTATAGTGGTCTTCAGGCTTCATGCAGTGGCTCGTGCCTGTAATCCAGCACTTTGGGAGGCTGAGACAGGAAGATTGCTTGAGTCCAGGAGTTTGAGACAAGCTTGGACAACACAGCAAGACCTTATCTCTACAAAAAAACAGAAAAAATTAGCCAGGTGTGGTGACACGCACCTGTGGTCCCAAGCTACTGGGAGTTCAAGGCTGCAGTGAGCCATAATTGTGCCATTGCACTCCAGCCTGGGAGACAGAGCAACACTCTGTCTCAAAAAAAAAAAAAAGTCTTCAAAAGGTGAGAGTAGAAGAATATTGTGGGTCATGCTGATGTGGGAGTGACTAAGCATGGGAGGGATGTAAGAGGCGGTGGTGCCATCTTGAGAGTGGCAAAGGCGAGGTCCCCATGTTGATGTGGTTCAGTGGGGCCTGGGCACAGGCACAGCTTCTTTTGGGCTTCTTAGAACTCATAGTGAACATAGAGGACCCTACATCCTGGGGTGGGTGAATGAATGATGTGCATCTTGGCCATGGGGCATCTCAGCAGGCCCTGGGCTGCCTTGAGAAGGGGCTTGTGGGGCAGGGCTATATTGGCAGACATTTTGGGAAAGTTGAAAATTTTGACCTCTGGCCACTCTGTTGGAAAAATGTTCCTCTTTCCGCACCCCAGGAGTAAGTATAAGCCTTGTTGAATCTAGTTCAGAGAGGCTTTATGGCCAGTAAGGAGCCCTAGAAGCTGCTATTAGGCTTAGGGAGTGGAATTAAGGATGAGTGAACTTCCTGGGATAAAAGAGGAGGTCTTGTCAAGGCTGGGGATGGCACTCCCCAGGGAAAGGGAAGGGGCAGTCCTGCCCTAGGAGCCTCGAGCACCCATCTGCCTTCCCGACTAGCTGCATTCTTGCTCTGATTTCCTTGGTTAGTCGCTCCTTCCACCAAGATTGTTCTTCTTGGGTGTTAGACTAATTTTGGCGATGTCTCAAATGACAGTCATACCAAGCAGGGGCAGGACAGCCTACACTTGGTTGTTGATGGGCATATGTCCGAAGAGGCACACCTAGAGGCAAGCCAGTGTGTTGCTCTGGTCACCGGACAGCTCTGCAGTCCTGGAGCTGTGATTTGAGGGTTGTTGAGAGTGGGTAGAATTTGACACTGCTGCTACTGCCTTGGCCCTACGTGGCACAGGTGGCCAACTGAGCAGTTCTGGGCTCTGCTGCTGACTCTGTGGCTTTGGCCTGTTTACCTCATCAAGGCCCAGTTTCCTCCTCTTTAAAATGGGATATGAACAGTTTGTAAAGTATGTAGAGGCCAGGTGCAGTGGCTTACAGTTGTAATCCCAGCACTTTGGGAGGCCGAGGTGGGTGGATCATCTGATGTCAGGAGTTTGAGATCAGCCTGGCAAACATATAGTGAAACCCCATCTCTACTAAAAATACAAAATTAGCCAGGTGTGGTGGCTCAGGCCTATAATCTCAGCCACTTGAGAGGCTGAGGCAGGAGAATTGCTTGAACCAGGAAGGCGGGGGTTGCAGTGAGCACCATTGCACTCCAGTTGAGGCAACAAGAGTGAAACTTTGTCTCAAAAAAAAAAAAAAAAAAAAAGGCATGTAGAGCCTCAGCAAATGTTAGCAGCCAATAGGTGTTGTCTAAGCTATAACTATAGTTATTATGACTTCTGCCTTGCAGCTTCTGCTCCTCAGGAGTCCTCTGAAGTCCCTGCCCCTCAAGACTTCCCTTACTGTGCCTCATGCAGCCCCTACCCCTGATCCCAGGGCAGCCCTGGTCCCTCCTGGCTCCCAGGACCATGAACAATCGCAGACCCTGCTGAGCCTCTCTCTCTGCTCCATGCCTTGAGTCTTTAGGCAATGGACAGGTGGAAAAACTTCTTGGCCAGGCTGAGTGTTTCCTTCTTAATTTCAACTCTTTATATACAGAGTTGGCAGCTTTAGATTTTGTGCTTCTGAGGAAGGAGAGCAAGGGGAGGTTGTGGATAGTGGGGACCCAGGATGTTCTTAGAGGCAGCCCAGCAGCTGCCCCTCATCCCCCAGATGAGGCAGGTGAAGATGGAGTGAAGAGATTTGGAAACAGGAGGGGCCTCCTGCAAATGGTGATGTCCTGTGTGCATTGTCCTGAATCCAGGCTCCATCCAGGCTTCATCCACAGAAATCAGCAAGTGGATCACTTGGCTTGTTGGGGATGCCACAACTGATGCCCCACCTCAGGACGTCCACCTGGGTTCAAACCTCAGCTCAGATCTTGGGCAAGTCACAGAGCCTCCATTTCAGTGTTTTCATCTATGAACAAGGTCAGACAGATGTAACCCACGGGGCATTAAAGAGCATTCATGAGCGGATGCATGAAGAGTACTCACACATTGCCCTGGCTCAGCAATGGATCATGTCAGCCTCAGCTGTCAGAGATCACCTAGACCCAGTGTGAGTCCTTGCACCCAGAGGGGGTCTCTGCACACCCTACAGTGCTGCCCACTTGATCCATTGGCTGCAGGAGGTGATAGCACACCATAGAGTTATTTAGTGAAATGATACCTGCTGCAGTGAGAACAGAGTCAGGAGGGATTTTTGGGGAGCGGGGCCACTTACTGCCCTTAGCCTGAGGTCACCAGCTGCCCTTGGAACTGTAATCTCATGGGGTCCAGGTGCTCCCCTCTAAAGGGCCATGACAAGAAATGGGAGTGTCAAGTGGTGGCCGAGTGAACGGGCCAGCTGCCCCTGCTTCTCTGCACTGGACAGACCTCGTCCTGTGTCCTGTCCACCCATGGCCTCATCCTCCCAACTTCACCACATGGACCCTTTCCCAGCTTCACAGAGCGGGGTTAGGGGCTCTGCCTGACAGGCTTTCTGTTGGTCTACTTTTTTATCTTACTATTAATTAATAAATAGTAATTATCAATGAGCACTAGTTGTTAATGTTGTCAATGTGTTTCTTATTTGTAGAGTGGTTCATGACTATTTTCATGTCCAGAAGGGAAGTGACATAATTCAGTGATAGAAATATGGAGTCCATTGCCCAGGTTCAAATCCAGCTCCATTTCTCGGTTTTCCATTTGTTTTTATTTTTATTTATTTATTTATTTTTTGAAACAGAGTTTTATTCTTGTTGCCCAGGCTGGAGTGCAATGGTGCAATCTTGGCTCACTGCAACCTCCACCTCCTGGGTTCAAGAGATTCTCCTGCCTCAGCCTCCCAAGTAGCTGGGACCACAGGTGCATGCCACCAGTTCAAACTAATTTTTGTATTTTTAGTATAGATGGGGTCTCAATGGCCAGGCTGGTCTCAGATTACTGACCTCAGGTGATCCACCCGCCTCGGCCTACCAAAGTGCTGAGATTAGAGGCATGAGCCACCATGCCCAACCAAAAACTTTTTTTTTTTTTTCAAATTTTCTCTACTGTAGCTACCTCTGAAGATTAACTTGCAATTTAATAGAAGATCAAGATGTTTTGTGTTAAGGCTGAGCACTGTGGCATATACCTGTAATTATTCCAGCACTACAGGTGGCCATGGTGAGTAGATTGCTTGAACACAAGACTTTGAGACTAGCCCGAGCAACATGGCAAAAGCCTGTCTCTGCAAAAATAAAATAAAATAAAATAAAAAAGATAGAATAAATGGAAGAAAAATTTCGAGGCATGGTGGCACATTCCTGTGGTCCCGGCTACTTGGGAGGCAGAGGTGGGAGAATCACTTGAGCCTGGGAGGTCAAAGCTGCAGTGTGCTGAGACCGCACCAGTACACTGCAGCCTTGGCAACATAGCAAGACTCAAAAAAAAAAAGAAAGAAAGAAAAGAAGAAAGAAAAAGAAAGAAAAAGAAAAAAGAGAAAAAATGTTTTCTGTTAAGCTCTTCCAGATGATGAGATTGTAGAAGATAGATGTTTATTCTCTGTATTAGAACTTTTAGAGTTATGTTTTTAGTCTCTAAGTCCTCTAGGAAAATTGTTTAGATATTTTGTTTAATTAAAAAAGTCATTGCACTTGTTAGGAAGAAAAAAAAAAGGAAGGAGGAAAGAAGGGCTTCAATCTCTGCAAAGCTGCTTCCCAATAACTGTGAGACTAAGTATTATTTTGCTCATTTCAGATGAGGAAACGGCGAGGCTCAGTGGCTTATCCTGTATTCCCAGAAATTTAGGAGGTGAAGGTGAGCAGATTGCTTGAGGCCAGGAGTTCAAAACCAGCCTAGGCAACATAGCGAGATGCCTCTCATCTCTACAAAAAATAAAAGTAGGCCAGATGTGGTGGCTCACACCTGTAATCTCAGCACTTCGGAAAACCAAGGCCGGCAGATCACCTGAAGTCAGGAGTTGGAGATCAGCCTGGTCAACATGGTGAAACCCCATCTCTACAAAAATACAAAAAACTTAGCTGGGCATGATGGTGGATGCCTGTAATCCCAGCTACTCAGGAGGCTAAAGCAGGAGAATCGTTTAAACCTGGGAGGCGGAGGTTGCAGTGAACCAAGATTGTACCACTGCACTCCAGCCTGGGTGAACAGAGCTTGACTCCTTCTCAAAAGAAAAAAAAAAAAAAAAATAGCCAAGAATGGAAGCCCATGTCTATAGTCTTAGTGGTCTGGGAGGCTAAGATGGTTTGAGCCTAGTTATTCAGGCTACAGTGAGCTATGATTGTGGGACTGCATCCCAGCCTGGGCAAGAGAATGAGAGCCTGTCTCTTAAAAAAAAAAAAAAAAAAAAAAAAAAAAAAGAGAAGTATCCTAAAATCATACATGTTACTATACTGGTAGAATTGGAATACCAATCCAAGTAGCCGCCAAGTTGTACGCTTAAGTTCTAGGATATAAGAGGGAGTTTTAAATTATTTCTTAAAGCCATACATTTTTTAATGGAACAAAATATAGTCTCGTGACCTGCAAATAAAAAAATGGAAACTATTTTTGGGACACAGACTTATCCCTTCTCTGGGAGGCGGATCAGTGTAGTGATCACTATAGTTTAGCCAGAGACCTGTGTATCTCTCTGTATATGACTCAATTCAACAGAGCTTGGATTCATTCCTTTTCAACTTTCCTTCTCTCCCTTTTGAGGAATCTTAAACATTCTTCTGTTGTTTTAGCAATTTTTTTAAAAAAATTGTTTATTTAAATATATATAGTTAAATAAACTGTGTGTGTGTATATATATATATACATATATACACATATATATGTATATATATATGTGTGTGTGTATATATATATATGTGTGTGTGTATATATATATATATATATATACACACACATAAAATATATATGTATTTTTTGAGACAGGTCTGGAGGTGTTGCCCAGGCTGAAATCAAAGTCTTGAGCTCAAGCGATCCTCCCGCCTCCGTCTCCCAAAGTGCTGGGATTGCAGGCATAAGCCATCTCACCTGGCAGCTTTAACTGCTTTCCTTTTAAAAAAAAAAAAATCTGCACAAAACAGCTCTTCTGGCTGTGCATTGTGACTCACACCTGTAATTCCAGCACTTTGGGAGCTGAGGCAGACAGATCACAAAATCAGGAGTTCAAGACCAGCCTGGACAACATGGTGAAACCCTGTCTCTACTAAAGATACAACAAATTAGCTGAGTGTGGTGGCAAGCGCCTGTAATCCCAGCTACTTAGGAGGCTGAAGCAGGAGAATCGCTTGAACCCGGGAGGCAGAGGTTGCAGTGAACCGAGATTGTGCCACTGCACTCCAGCCTAGGCAACAGGGCGAGACTGCATCTCAAAATAAACAAACAAACAAAATACAGCTCAGAAAAGCTGTTGTGTGTTTTTCTAATAATTTTGAAAGAAAGAAAGCTTGGCTTTTTATTCTTTCAAAAATTATTTTCAAACAGAGAAGAAAATATAAACATTTTGACCCTTTAAAAAATATTCAAAATGATACAGAGCAAAATGGTACATACATATCATCCTTTATAATCTTACTTATGCCCTCAGAGAGAATCACAATTTTTTTTTTAGAATTTATAGATAGTATGTATTTATGTTAATAAAATATGTTTTATGTATATTTTACACTACATTCACTGGGCCAATCACTGTTCAAAGTGCCTTAACTCATGAAAACTCATTTAGTGTTCACAAATCTAAGATGTAAGTTGAACTAGGGCAGGGCGTGGTGGCTCACGCCTATAATCCCAGCACTTTGGGAGGTAAAGGCAGGCACATCACGAGGTCACGAGATAGAGACTAGCCTGGCTAACATGGTGAAACCCTATCTATACTAAAAATTCATAAAATTAGCCAGGCATGGTGGCATGCGCCTGTAGTCCCAGCTAGTTGGGAGGCTGAGGCAGGAGAATCGCTTGAACCCAAGAGGCGGAGATTACAGTGAGCCTAGATTGATCATGCCACTGTGCTCCAGCCTGGGCGACAGAGCGAGACTCTGGCTCAAAAACAACAACAACAACAGCAACAAAAGAAGCAAGTTGAACTATTATTGCCCCATCCCTCCTTTTTATATAACTGGATGAGAAAGGCAGAAAAGATAACGGCTAAGGTCACACAAGATAGAGGAGGACAGAGCATGGATTTGAACCCCTGGAAGCCTGGTTCTAAAGTGAAGCATTCACTGCCACTCTTTACTTCATTCCTCTAACCTGCAGGAGTACACGGGCACACACATGTATACGCACCCACATATACACATACATATTTCAAACAACCAGTGAAAAGTCTGTCATGTGTCCTTGCAGACCTTTACGTATATACATATGGACAGGAAGAAGGAGAGTAACCTGCTAAATCCAGATGGAACAGATACAGAGCACGGATACAAAGCATCTTAGAATGTAGCAGGCATGAAAAATATTCCTCAGCTGAAAAACTAGATCATTGATAAACTTGGCGCAGTCTCAGTGGAGGAGTAAGGGTGAAAGCCAGATTGCTTCTGAACTCTTCTTTCAGGGAAGAACAAAATTCTTAAGAACAAATCGTCCAGAAGGATATTTAAATGAATCACATCTCTTCAGGTTAATTAGTATCTAGCAGATGGGCCCCATCCTGTTAAATTACCCTGTACTTTATGAGGTGTGGTCAGCCTTGCAGGAATCATTGCCATATTATTGATAGAGTTTCTATCTTTTTTTTTTTTTTTTTCAGACAGTCTCCCTCCTGAAAAGGACATGATCTCATTCTTTTTTACGGCTACATAGTATTCCATGGTGTATATGTGGCACATTTTCTTTATCACTGGCAGGCGTTTGGGTTGGTTCCAAGTCTTTGCTGTCGTAAATAGTGCTGCAATAAACATACGTGTGCATGTGTCTTTATAGCAGAATGATTTATAATCCTTTGGGTATCTTAAGTAATTTTTTTAATGCCACATACTGTGAAAGGGAAAGAAACCTCTGTGACTGGCTCCACAGTTTCAGTTTGAATACTATAATATACAGGTTGGGCGCAGTTGCTCACACCTGTAAGTAATCCCAGTATTTTTGGGAGCCCGAAGCAGGTGAATCGCTTGAGGTCAGGAGTTCAAGATCAGCCTGACCAACATAGTGAAACCCCCATCTGTACTGAAAACACAGAAAACTAGCTGTGTGTGGTGGTGTGCACCTGTAATCCCAGCTATTTGGGAGGCTGATGCGGGAGAATTGCTTGAACCCAGGCTGAATCCAGGAGGCAGAGGTTGCGGTGAGCCTAGATGGCACCACTGCACTCCAGCCTAGGCAAAAATAAATAAATAAATAAAAAGAAACCACACACTCACCTCACCACAAAGTAATATGTGGGATGCTGCTGCCACTGGTATTTCTTTTTCTTTCTTTTCAGGAGCCACTGGAATTTCAAAAGGTTAAGGAACCAGGGCTTTATCTGTTGATTGTCTAGGTCACACCTGTATTAACTGTCAACCACACACCCTTTCTAGGATCTATTAAAGGCATCAACAGGTCTTTTTCCTGAATTGTAAACAGTCATTATTTCACCATTCCAATCTTATTACATCATGTTTAAAATCCTTCACTGGCTTTTCTTTGCATTTGACAAAAACCAAAATCCTCAACTTTGCCTAAAGGGTGTTGCAACATTCATTCTCACCTGTCTCATAAGCCTCACAAAGGCCAATTTCCATCTTTTTTATTTCTTGCACCTACCTATGCTTTAGTGCCAGCCAAATGACCTTTCAGTTCCTCTTGTACCAAGTTTTCAAAAATTATCATTTCTAAATCATTTTTGTAGAGAAAGAGTCTGGCTATGTTATCCAGGCTTGTCCTAAATTCCTGGCATCAAGTGATCTTCCCACCTCTGCCTCTGAACCTGCTTGGATTACAGGTGCGCACCAACATGCCCAGCCTGTACTAAATTCTTTAAAGTTGAGAGGCTCCACATTAGCTCTTCTTTCAGCCTTGAAGAATGTGACCATGAACTTTGTCCAACCGATGCCTCGTCTTCCCTCAACTTCTTCCTGAAATGTCCCTTCCTCAGGTGAACGTGAGTTGGTAGGGTGAGGCACAATACCACGGGGTGGGAGAGAGCCACCCACTCATCCACTGCAACGCAAACCGATCCAAAGAGGTGTCTGTTCCTCTTTCAAGGGTAGAGGATGCTCAACGACTCCACCCTGCGGCCCCAGGCTGTGGGAAGCACTTGACCCTGCAAAGCAATCCCCTCCCTCACCAACTGGGAGGGGCCGCTGTGCTGGTGAAGCTTTTAACCAGCTTGCAGCCTCACTTGGACTCTCAAGTTTGCTCATATAAATAAAAAATAGTAAGAATCCGAAAAGATAGCCAGGGGAATTAAATGGGAGTTGGGGCCAACTGGGCCCTGATCATGGAGGAGGTCGCCCCAGCTCTCATAATCTTCACCCTGTCCCTGCACCCAGGGTCACAGAGCATGCGCAGACCTTCCCCTCCCACTTCCGGAGGACTCGCCAAGCCCCGCACAGGCTGAGCCCCAGGCAGGAAGGCGCGCACTTGGTGGGTTCCCGCCTAGTGAAGGATTTTTGCACGTTAGGTAAAGAATTGCAGAGTAGCTGTAAAATCACATTATAGTTGTGGTATGTGACAAGATGGTGAGCTGGCAAAAAAACTTTGACTAGATCTTAACGGATCTTTTTGCTTTGTTTTCCTTAAAGCATAGGTTCACAAAGTACAGTCTGTAGGCCAGCAGCAGCATCTGGAAACTTAGGGGGAAAAAAAACAAAACCAGATCTACTGATTCCGAAACTGGGGAAGTGGCCCAGGCGATCTTTTACCAGCACCTCCAGGTGACTACAATGCGAGGTAGGGTTTGCCAACTGCTTCCATAAAGTAGTAAAAGACCAGTGGAATGTTTTCAGTTGCAAGATGAAAGCATTATATTTGTATTTGAAAAGATCAATTTAGCTACAGAATTAGGAAATTGGAGGCACCATTGTGTATATAGGAAAGAGACCTCTGTGGCTTAACCTAGGGTGGTGATCCTGCCTACAGAGCTGTTTAATGTCCTGATTTTAAATAGTAGCAAAGAGTGCTTTGTGTGTGTGTTGGGGGAAGAGGGGGCACAATGATACCTGCAGTGAGTACCTCTTGTGTCCTTTTCTTTGTACATCTTTTCTTTTCTTTTTTTTCTTTTCTTGTTTGAGATAGAGCTTCGTTCTTGTTGCCCAAACCAGAGTGCAATGGTGCGATCTCTGCTCACAGCAACTTCTGCCTCCCGAGTTCAAGCTATTCTCATGCTTTAACCTCCAGAGTAGCTGGGATTACAGGCTCGTGCTACCACACCCAGCTAATTTTTTGTATTTTTAGTAAAAACAGGGTTTAACTGGCAGGGAGCGGAGCTCACGCCTGTACCCAGCACTTTGGGAGGCTAAGGCAGGCAGATCACGAGGTCAGAAGGTCAAGACTATTTTGGCCAACGTGATGAAACTGTATCTCTACTGAAAATATAAAGATTAAGCCAGTCACGGTGACACACGCCTTTAACCCCATCACTTTGGAAGGCCAAGGTTGGTGGATCACGAGGTCAAGAGATCGAGAGAATCCTGGCTAACATGGTAAAACGCCGTCTCTACTAAAAATACAAAAATTAGCTGGGCATGGTGGCACACGCCTGTAGTCTCAGCTACTCGGGAGACTGAGGCAGGAGAATTGTTTGAACCGTCAAAGTGGAGGTTGCAGTGAGCCAAGATTTTGCCACTACACTCCAGCATGGGCAACAAGAGCAAAACTCTGTCTCAAAAAACAAAAAAAAAAATTGATAATACAAAGATTAGCCAGGTGTGGTGGTATGCACCTGTAGTCCCAGCTATTTGGAAGGCTGAGGCAAGAGAATCACTTGAACTCGGGAGGTAGAGGTTGCAGTAAGCTGAGATTGTGCCACTGCACTCCAGCCTGGCGACAGAGTGAGACTGTATCTCAAAAAAAAGAAAAGAAAACAAAAAAGAAAGGAAACAGGGTTTTACCATGTAGTCAGGGGCTGGTCTCAACCCAATCTCATTACCTCAGGTGATCTGCTGGCCTTGGCCTCTCAAAGTGCTGGAATTACAGGCGTCAGCCATGAAGCCCAGCTGTTTTCTAAAATAGATGTTTGTTTTTCTTTTCTTTTCTTTTTTCTTTGCTTTTCATTGCTTTACTTTTCTTTTCTTTCTTTTCTTTTTGTAGAGATGGGATTTTTCCATGTTGCTCAGGCTGGTCTTGAACTCCTGGGCTCAAGTGATCCGCCCATCCTGGCCTCCCAAAGTTCTGGGATTACAGACCTGAGCCACCACTCCTGGTCGTTAGTCCATACTTTCTGTAGTTGGTGTTAGAACTTTTCACAAGTTAAATGTACTCTCATTCCTGGATATATACAGGGTGTTGGTTCCAGGGCACCCTGAAGATACCAAAATCCATGAATGCTCAAGACCAGTGGTGCAGGTTCTGCATCCCAGGAACATGTATTTTTGATTCTTTACAAAGTTGATTCCATCAGTAGATGCTGACTTGCTAATACAAAAGACTATTTAAAATAAAATATGAATTTTAAAATTTGGAAACTTCTGTCTTACTCCACAATTAGCATAGGAAAATTTTCTAAAGCACACCATTACTACAGTGAGCCTTTGGAAGTTACTACATTTACTAATCATTTGAGGATTAGCAACCTTATAAGACATAACAGCTCTTAGGTTGAAATGTCAATTGCTTTTTTATTTTTAATGGAGACAGAGCTTTGCTCTGTTGCCCAGGCTGGAGTGCAGTGGCAAGATCTCCACTCACTGCCACCTCTGCCTCCCAGGTTCAAATGATTTTCCTGCCTCAGCCTTCCAAGTAGCTGGAATTACAGGTACATACCACCACTGTCAGCTGATTTTTGTATTTTGAGGAGAGATGGAGTTTTACCATGTTGGCCAGGCTGGTCTCAAACTCCTGACCTCAAGTGATCCACTTGCCTTGCCTCCCAAAGTGCTGGGATTAGAGGTGTGAGCCACCACTTGTGGCCCAATGTGCTTTGCTTGTTTTTGTGTGTGTTTGTTATGAGTCAGTCTCACTTTTTGTTGCCCAGGCTGGAGTACCATGGCGTGATCTGGGGTCACTGCAATCTGTGCCTCCCAGGTTCAAGCAATTCTCCTGCCTGAGCCTCCTAAGTAGCTGGGATTACAGGCACGCACCACCATGGCCGGCCAATTTTTTTTGTATTTTTAGTAGAGACAGGGTTTCCCTATGTTGGTCAGGCAGGTCTTGAACTCCTGACCTCATGATCTGCCTACATCGACTTCCCAAAGTGCTGGGATTGCAGGCGTGATCCACCATGCCCAGGCAATGTGCTTTATATGTAAGTAAATATAGGTATCTGTATATATGTGTGTATTACATGTAATAAAAAAAAGTAGGCTGGGCACAGTGGCTCATGCCTGTAATCAGGCAAAGTATGTGGATTCATCTAAATTTGTATGATCTCTTGAGAGATTTTCTGAGATAGTCTTATAACACTTTTTATTGTACATATGTTAAATGCCAAGGACTGTGGCAAATGTCTTATATAATTTATTTATGCTTAAAACCTGAGATAGTATTATTTCCTACTTTCTGAAAAGTGAAACTCAGAGAAATTAACTTGACCAAGTACATGTAGGGAGCAAAGTGTTAGAGTTGGATGAAAACCCAGTTCTGTTAGGTATTGTTAGCTCTCAATTTGTATGTTACTTGTTTTCACCATTGTAGTGTTGGACCAGTAAGTGCATTATTCCCTGTTAAAATATTTGGGAGACATTATTAAGTATGAACAACTGAGCATATCAAAAATGAAAGATGTAACGTGGTTTCATATAGAGAGATGCACAGGCTGCTCTGGGAGTGTATGGAAGGAGCGCCACAACTTAGTCATTATCATGCTAGTGGTTATGCCAATCAGTGTAATGGTGGATAAGTGTGTTCAAATTCTTGTGGACTCGGCTTTTACAGCTCTAAGTGAGGACAATAGCTCCTAACTGATGGAGTTGTTCTGACGGTTTGGTTGAACCTGTGTCTATATGGAAGATCCTCAGCACAGTGCCTGACATATAATAAATTATCCTTGAGAACATGTCACTTGTGCTGAGTCTCTAGTTGCAAAACAGTCCTCGGAAAGAAGTGAGGATAGGGTAATCTAAACAGAAAGTGGTTTGTGCAGAAGAGGGAAAGCAAGATACCAATGTTTGTTTGTTTTTGTTAACTACTTTAGGGGACTGTAGCCAGATGAAGATAATGAAATATGCAGGGTTCTTAGTGAGCTCAGGGTGAAAAACTTTGTCGTGACTTATGGGGAGTTATTAACAGATTGTAAAGAGGGGAAACATGTAATTTGTTTAAAAAGTGAAGGCCTGAGGAACAAATTAAATGATATCAACAAGCAATAGGCATGTCGGGCATGTTGGCTCATGCCTATAATCCCAGCACTGTAGGAGGCGGAGGCAGGCAGATCACCTGCAGTCCAGAGTTCAAGACCAGCCTGGATGACATGGTGAAAACCCATCTCCATGAAAGATACGAAAATTAACTGAGTGTGGTGGCGTATGCCTGTAGTCCCAGCTACAGGCATGGGGAGGAGGCTGAGGCAGAAGAATCATTTGAACCCAGGAGTTAGAGACTGCAGTGAGCCAAGACCATGCCACGGTACTCTAGCCTGGGCAATACAGCAAGCCTTTGCCTTAAAAAATAATAAAAAATAAAAAATATAAATAAAAGAAAGAAAGTGAAAAAATAAAAAAGAACCAGTAAAGCAATTGGCAAATCTTCAATTTGAGGTAGTCTAGGACAAAGGTGGAGGCAGGAAATATTATTCTAGATTCAAAAAGATTTTTTAGAAAGTACTAATAAGCAAATGCAATTCATGGCCCTTGTTTGGATCCAGATTGCAATACATCTAGCTGAAAGCTCCTTTGGCCAAGAAGAATGGCATGTATTGGCTACCATTTACGTGACTTTTTTTTTTTTTTTTTTTTTACTCAGAGTTTTGCTTTTGTCACCCAGGCTAGAGTGCAATGGCGTGATCTTGGCTCACTGCAACGTCTGCCTCCAAGTTCAAATGATTCTCCTGCCTCTGCCTCCCGAGTAGCTGGGAGTACAGGCATGCCCCACCATGCCAGGCTTATTTTGTATTTTTAGTAGAGATGGGGTTTCTCCATGTTAGTCAGGCTGGGTTAGATGTCTTGTCTTGCAAGCTTTGATGGAGAAATTTGACTTACTTAAAATCAGGTACCTGTAGGTGTCTTGAAAGCAAGCCAGGAAGTTTGACTTTCTTACTTTTATTTTGAAGGTGTCAAACTTACAGAAAGATTGAAAGGGTATGCATCCTTATGCTTTTTCCCTGGCTTCATCCCATTGTTAACTTTTTGTCACATTGAGGTTTTCTCTGTTTATACTACTTTTTTTTTTTTTTTTTTTTTTTTTTTTTTTTTTTTTTTTTTTTTTTTTTTTTTTTTGAGATGGAGTCTCACTCTGTCACTCAGGCTGGAGTACAATGGCGCCATCTCAGCTCACTGCAACCTCTACCACCCAGGTTCAAATGATTCTCCTGCCTCAGCCTCCTGAGTAGCTGGGATTACAGGCATGTGCCACCACACCGGCTAATTTTATATTTTTAGTAGAGATGGCGATTCTGTATATTGGTCAGGCTGGTCTCAAACACTTGACCTCAGGTAATCTGCCCATCTTAGCCTCCCAAAGTGCTGGGATTAAAGATGTGAGCCATTATGCCTGGCTATACAGTTTTTAAATCGGTAAAACTTCTGAAAGCTTCAGACTTCCAGATGGCTTCCCCCTGTGCATCAATATGTATCTCCTAACAACAATGGCATTTTACTTCTTACTATAATTTTATTGTGCCCAATTTATCACTGGTGCAACATTATGTGATATAGAGTCCATACTAAGATTCTTACATTCATTTGTTCCCAACTCTTTTTTCTTTTTTTTTTTTTTGAGATAGAGTTTTGCTCTGTTGCCCAGGGTAGAGTGCTGTGTTGTAATCTCAGCTCACTGCAGCCTCTGCCGTCTGGGATACAGCGAAGTGATTCTCCTGCTTCAGCCTCCCAAGCAGCTGGGAACATACGCGTGCCACCTAGTCCAGCTATTTTTTTCTATTTTTAGTAGAGATGGGGTTTCACCAGGTTGGCCAGGCTGGTCTTGGCCTTCTGGCCTTAAGGGAGCCACATGCCTTGGCACCCCAAAGTGTTGAGATTACAGGTATAAGCCGCCATACCTGACCTACTCCCAGCATTTTATCTTTTAGTTTTTTTCTTTTTTTAATTTCAAGATCTCAGACCCTGTGAGCTATCACACATTGTATTTGTCATATTTCTTTCCTCTCCTTAAATCTAGATAGAAGTCTTTTTTTTTTTTATGCTTGGTTTTTTGACATTGACATTTTTGAAGAACACAGACCAGTTGTCTTGTAGGAATGCTCCACGATCTGAATTAGAGTAATTTTTTCATGGTTAGCTTGAAAGTCAGTATTTTTGGAAAGAATATTATATAGGCAATGCTGTATACTTACCATTTTATCCGATCAGGAAGCACATACGTTTGTCCCACTTTTTTTTCTTAATAAGTAATGTATGGTGTGAATCTCTGCAATATGAATATCTTGTTTTTCCAAGAACATCCACTCAGTAATTTTAACATTGATTGATGATTTGTGTGTGAATGTTAAATACATTAGTGATTTTGGAATCAGATTTGTAACATGGAGTCTTTTCTCACTCATAGGAGGAATTTCTTATCTTGGACCTGAGGCTGCTTTCATGAAGAAAACTTGACTTTATTTCATTAAGTGGGAAGAGCAGCAGCCCAGCTAATATGTTGTAATATGTAATAGGCTGCAGGCTGTGAGGTGTCTGTCTTCAGGCAGTAGACTCTGAAGCTAAGGAGCTGAGGGCTTAACAAGTTTCTAGAAGCTGCCATCAACATGTCAAGTCAGTAAAACAGAAAGCTGGTCAGATGTCAAGGTCTCAGGGAAAATATCTACTGCTTACTGGGTCTTGAGGTCTAGAGAGCTAGGCCTTGCTAAAAGAATTACTTTACCTATCATCTTTGTTCAGGGCTCAATGGAATTTGTGGCAGGCCTGGATGTCCTCCGAGCAGTGGCTAGCTGTCCCATCTGTCTGGACTGCTTGAAAGACCCAGTGATCATCAGTTGTGGGCATAACTTGTGTCTCTCCTGTATCATTATATCCTGGAAGGATCTAGATGATATATTCCCTGCCCTTTTTGCCACTTTTGCTGTCCAGAAAGGAAATTGACAAGCAATCCTCAGCTGGGTCGTTTGACTGAAATTGTTAAGCAACTCCAGATGAGAAGCAAGAGAAAGAGGCAAGAAGAGAAGCATGTTTGTCAGAAACATAATCAGGTTTTGACCTTTTTCTGTCAGGAAGACCTAGAGCTTTTATGTCCAAGGTGCAGTTTCTCCACTGGTCACCAGCTTCACTGTGTTTGGCACATAAAGAAGGCTGCCTCCTATCACAGGAAAAAATTGGAGGAATACAATGCACCATGGAAGGAGCGAGTGGAACTAACTGAAAAAATCATAACCATACAAACCAGAAAATCGTTAGAACTGAAGAAAAAGGTAAAACGTAAGGAAGAAGAAGTCAGGTCTGAATTTTAGCAACTTATGTTATTTCTCCAAAATGAGCAAGGGACTATTCTTGGGCAATTACGAGATGAAGAGATGGATATTTTAGCACAACTGAATGAAAGCCTAAGAAAATTTTCAGATTATGCCTCCTCATTAAAATATCTACTAAAGGAGATAGAGAGCACATATGTGAAGTCAGAACTGGAATTAATCGCAAATGTTAAGGACGTCTATCACAGATATAAAAATAATAAAATTCCCTGAACTTTTTTCATTCAGTTAAAAGAATATGGTTACTGTCTGCCTCTACAATATTCTGGCCTATACAAAATTATCAAGCAATTTCAAGTAGATGTAATTCTAGATCCTGTAACAGCACATTGTAAACTTATAGTCTCAGCAGATAGAAAAACTGTGCGATATGGAAACACAGTGCAAAACTTACCTCCAAACCCAAGAAGATTTTATCGCCTCCCAGCTGTTGTGGGCTCTAAGGGCTATAGTAGTGGCCGGCAGTACTGGGAAGTAGAAGTGAAAGACAAGCCTGAATGGATCCTTGGTGTCTGTAATGACTCTCTTCCCAGAAGGAGGAAGCGCCCACCAACTTTAGTACAGGATGGATCGTGGGGGATTCGGTGATTTGGTAAGGATAAATATATTGTATTGGGTCATAAGCAAATTGATCTGCTGCCAAAAGTGTCACCTAGTAAGACTGGCATTTTTTTTGGATTATGAGTAAGGTTTCCTTTTATAATTTGAATGATATATCTCTACTGTATACTTTTAATGATTTTTTAGGATGACTTTGGCCTTACTTTTATACTGGAGTGGATTCAAAACTTCTTACAATTTCTAATGTAACAGATTCTGCATGAATAACTATTAGAAGACTCATTTTCTTTCACCTAGTAGACATAATTGAGCCAGTGAATCTAGTTGTGATAAAACTGTTTCCTGTAGTTAATAGTTATACAATTTCAGTATGTTTTGTTTTCATTTCAAATTTTAAAGCTTGCATATAAGACAGCTTGATTCCTGCATCTTCTCAATGGTTTTTTCCTTGTATTTGCTCTTTTCTATTCCTACCTGGGGAGATCTGGCTTTCTATTCAAGAATCTTTTTGCAGTCTTTGCCCAGTTTTAGCCTGGGAATAACTACCTTGCTGGGTGAATGCCTGCATGGACAGTTGTGCCATTAGCCTTTCCCACTGCACCTTTTCAGTGTAGATGACATATTTCTTCCTGTAAACCTGGACTACTTTGCCGAGTTGCTGACCTTCATAGTGTCCTCATACAACCTGAACTTCATCACTCTTTTGGATGGGCATGGATCGAACCTTATACTTCTGTCTCAGCTCTTTGGAAAGAGAGGAAGACATAATCTTCCTGCAAATGTCAAAAGGTGCATTGAAATGCCTTTTGCAGTTCTTGCTTTGGTCAGAAGACACAAAGTGATTGAACTTCATTTTGGCCATTCCCACTTCAGTGATGTCGGCAAAAGGAAATGGCTTCATGTTCTTATTCTTGATTGATTCCGAAACTGTCCCCTGCAGTTGTCTAATTTCCTGAATTCATTAGCTTTCTAATGTGAAATAAAGTTTTTGAGACCTTTGATTCTGAACATTTCTTTGGTCTATTCTGATATTTAACCAGAAGTTTTTTTAGGGCCTGGAATTATAGTTTTGAAACATTTTACACTTAGGTATTTTTAACTTTTTAAGTTGGGAAATATATTGTTATGATATCTACAATGTATTATGAGATATATTAGCATAAACAAATGTGCTGGAAGCATGAGATTTAATCCACATTACACAAATTCGGTCATGATCTCACACCCAAGGTCAGCTGGCATTATAATGAAAAATTTAAGCTCCAGGTACTATTGCAATGCTTCAGTCATTTTTATTTTTTTGTGATGGAGTCTAGCTCTGTCACCCAGGCTGGAGCGCAACAGCACGATCTCTGCTAACTGCAGCCTCTCTCTCCTGGGTTCAAGCAGTTCTGCCCATATCAGCCTCCTAACTAGCTGGAATTACAGACGCATGCCACCATGCCCAGTCAATTTTTGTATTTTTAATAGATATGGGGTTTTGCCATGTTGGTCAGGCTGGTCTTGAACTCCTGACCTCAAGTGATCCACCTGCCTCAGTCTCCCAAAGTGCTGGAATTACAGGCATGAGCCACCTCACCTGGCCAGTTATCTTAGTCGTACACCAATCCAGAGAAAATTACACATCTCCTGGTTAAATTACAATAATGAATTATAGGAGACATCAAAAATAGGATGACATTGGTGAAATAAGTGTTATTAGAGATACATGGATTGACTGAAATATTTGAGGATCTGTAAACTCAGTGGTTCCCTTGGACAAGAAAACAATCATAGTTTAAATAAATAATCATTTCTGTAAGTGATAAGAGTTTCGTAAATGAAAAAATATAATTGTGTATTTCCAGCATCCCTTCTCTACTCTTCCCTTGCCAGTTTCTGGTTACTTAATATTCCACCACAAACTATATATCCCAAGAAATCATCACTCCCCTTCCCCTACATAGTCAGTCTTCTTCCTACTTGTTCTATCCCTTACTCATTGCCGAAACTAAGGCACTGAGATGGTGGAAGGAGCAGGCATTTGAAATTCCATTCTAGGTTGGGCTGTTTGTGGCCATTATCAATTTATTGCCTCTATTTTTATCTTTTCAAAGAATCATGTTTGGTTTTGTTGATTTTTTTGCCTTGTCTCCAATTTTGGTTTTATTAATTTCTGCTCTAATTTTGTCCTTCTGAATGCTTCGCATTTAAAAGCTTCACATTTGCTTTTTTTTCTCTCTAGCTTCTTAAGGTAAAGTGTTAATTTACTGATTTTAGATTTTTTTATAATACATATAAATTTAATGCTGTAAGTTTCCCTGTAAATACTGCTTTAGCTATGTTATACAAACATTGAAATACTGTGTTTTTATTTTGCTCAAAATATTTAATTTCCCTGAGACTTACTCTTTGACCCCAGGGTTATTTAGATGTATACTAATTTTCACCAAGTGCAGTGACTCACGCCTGTAATCTCAACAGTTTGGGAGGCCAAGGAAGGTGGATCATCTGAGGTCAGGAGTTCGAGACCAGCCTGACCAACATGGAGTAATCCTATCTATATTAAAAATACAAAACTAGCTTGGTGTGGTGGCTCATGCCTGTAATCTCAGCTACTCAGGAGGCTGAGGCAGGAAAGTCACTTGAACCCAGAAGGCGAAGGTTGTAGTAAGCCAAGATCGTGCCATTGCACTCCAGCTTGGGCAACAAGGGTGAAACTACGTCTCAAAAAAAAAAAAGTTCTAATTTTCAAACTTTTGTGGATTTCTTAGATAGTTTTTGTAATATCAATTTCAATTTTGTATGGTCTGATAATGTAATTTGTGTAATTTCTATTCTTTAAATGTGTGAAGTCATGTTTCATAGCCCATCATGTGGTTTATCTTGATGAGTGTCCCATAGAAACTTGAAAAGAATGCTTATTTTGACTTCTCTGTTTGTTGTTTTTATTGGAGACAAGATTTCACTAATGTTGTCCAGGTTGGTCTCCAATTCCTGGCCCCAACAGCTCTACCCACCTCGGACTTCAAAAGTGCTGAGATTAAGACAGGGTCTGAGTATATTGCCCAGGCTGACGTTCAGTAGCTATTCGCAGGCACATTCATAACCCACTGTAGCCCCAAACTCCTGGGCTCAAGAGATCCTCCTGCCTCAGCCTTCAGAAAAGCTGGGACTGCAGGTGCACATCACTATGCCTGGCTTCTTTGAGTTTAATCAAGCATGATTTATGATTACATTTTAATCTCTCCTATTTATTTTTTTTTTTTTTGAGACAGAGTCTTGCTCTATCACCAGGCTTGAGCGCAGTGGCATGATCTCGCCTCATTGCAACCTCCACCTCCCAGATTCAAGTGATTCTCCTGCCTCAGCCACCCTAGTAGCAGGGACTAAAGGCACACGCCACCATGCCCAGCTAATTTTTATTTTTAATAGAGACGGGGTTTCACCATGTTGACCAGGATGGTCTTGATCTCTTGACTTTGTGGTCTGCTCGTTTCAGCCTCACAAAGTGCTAGTACTGAGCCTGGTCTTCTTCTTTTATGCATCTTTAAAAACATATTTAATGGTTCTCCCAGGGGTTTTTAGTATATATTTTTAAATAATTTGAGATCTCCTTTAAATGAAATTGTACTCTTTCCATTTCAATATAAGAACCTTGTAACAGTATATTTCCAATTCTCACTGATCCTTTGTGGTCTTGTAGTCTTACACTACTTTTACATATGCTGGAAAAACAATGTATATTATTATTATATATATTATATATATATTATTGTTTTAAACCACTAGTTATCTTTTAGAGCAATTATCTTTATTTTTATGTACTTTATTTCTTGGTGTAAACACAAGTTTCTGACATATATAATATTCCTTTGACCTGAAGTACTTTTATTAACATTCCTTGCAGTGTCCGCTTGATGGCAATGAATTTCCTCCATTTTATTTTTTCTAAGTAGTTCTCCATTGCTTTTGATAAATATGCTAATTGGTTATAGAATTGTGAGTTGGCAGGAGTTTTTAATTTACAGAAGTAACCATTGACCCCTTGATTTCACATTTTCTGACGAGAGGTGTGTTGTAATTCTTAACTTCCCTCCTTTGTCAGTAGTCATGCATTGCAAAACAGTGTTTTAGCCATTGACCACATACATGACAGTGGTCCTTTAAGATTATAAAACTATTTTTACAAAACTTTTTCTATGCTTAGATATGCAAATACTTGCCATTGAGTTACAGTTGTCTTTAGTATTCTGTACAGTAATTTGCTGTACAGGTTCATAGCCTAGGAGCATTAGGCTATGCCATACAGCTTACAGGCATAATAAGCTACACAATTGCAGCATAGGTTTGTGTAAGCCTACTCTATGATGTTCACAGAATGATGGAATCATCCCATGATGCACTTATCAGAACATACTCCCACAGGTAATGTACATATGGCAGTAATTTTCTAGTTGGGCTGCCTTTAAAATTGTGATTCTGATTTTAATTTTAATTTTCAGTAGTTTGAATTCGGTTGATACACCTATATTTGGAGATATGGTGTCGTTTTTTTCTTTTCTTTTTTTTTTTTTTTT
>NW_016107925.1:10303-17255 GCF_001604975.1 Cebus imitator | reverse complement strand
TATGGTAACTCTTTGCTTTTTTTTTTTTTTTTTTTTTTGGTATGTGTCTTTTGATATTCATCATGCTTGGTGTTCTCTGGGCTTCTTGGTTCTAGAGTTTGGGTGTCTTTAAATTTTGGCCATTGTTTTGGAATATTTCTTCTGTTTTTATTTTTATTGTTGCCTTCATTTCTTAGTGATGAGATTTCTTCTTTCTGAGATTACAAGTATCCCTAAATGACAGTGTCTGATACTGTCCCACAGTTCTTAGATTCTCTGTTTTTTATTCTTTTCACTTTATATTTCAGTTTCGGTAGTTAGTTTATCTGTCTTCATGTTCACTGATTATTTCCCTAAGTGTGTTGAGGGTACTAATAAGTCCATTGAAGGCATCTTTGTCTCTTTTCTGTGGTTTTTATTGCTAGCATTTCCACTTGGGGTTTGTTTTTTTTTTTCCAATGGAGTCTCACTTTGTCACCCAGGCTGGAGTGCAGTGGCACAATCTTGGCTCACTGCAACCTCCACCTCCCCGGTTCAAGCAATTCTGCTGTCTCAGCCTCCCAAGGAGCTGGAATTACAGGGGCCCGCCGCCACGCCCAGCTAATTTATTTTATTTTATTTTTGTGTGTTTTTAGTGGAGACAGGATTTCACTATGTTGACCAGCCTGGTTTCAAACTCCTGACCTTAAGTGATCCACCCACCCCAGCCTCCCAAAGTGCTGTGATTAGAGTCCTGAGCCACCATGCCCAGCTTTTCCATTTGATTTTGCAGATTCCAACTCTCTGATAAGATTATCTATCTCATTCTACATATTATCTTTGTTTTCCACTAAAGCCTTTAACATATTGATTACAATTATTTTTCATTTTTTGTCTGAGAATTCCTACATTTGTATTATATCTTAGTATAGTTCTGATGTTCATTTCATCTCTTCAGAGTGTGGTTTATTTTCCTTTTACATTGTTTCCTTTTACAAATACTTTTGCCTTGTATGATTTTTTGTTCCTTGGCCAGCAGATGTATCACTCCAATGTCATTCCCCCATGTTTCCTCACATAACTGCTGTCTATGCATATCTTTGTGTCAAAATTTCACCTTTTTATAAGGACAGCAGTCATAGAGTATTAAGGCAGACCCTAATGACCTCATTTTAACTGATTACTTTTTTTTTTTGAGACAGAGTTTTCACTCTCGTCACCCAGGCTGGAATGCAGCGGTACCACCTCAGCTCACTGCAACCTTTGCCTCCTAGGTTCAAGTGATTCTCCTGCCTCAGCCTCCCAAGTAGGTGGGATTACAGGTGCCCACCACCACAGCCAGCTAATTTTTGTATTTTTTCTAGAGAGAAGGATTCACCATGTGGGCCAGGCTGGTCTTGAACTCCTGACCTTAGGTGATCCACCTACCTTGGCCTCTCAAAGTGTTGGGATTAAAGGCATGAGCCACCAAGCCAGGCCTTAACCCATTACCTTTGTAAAGACCTAATTTCCAAATGAGGTCACTTCTGAAGTACTGGGTTAGCACTTCAATATATATTTTTGGGAGAACACAATTCAACCAATAGCAGAGACAAACATGTTTCCCTTCTGCTAGGCCTGTAGTGAAGGTGTGTTTGTATTAATCAAGCCAGGAGTCAGGCAGAGTTTGAAGTTTGTTATTGCTATGGTTACCCTTAGTGCATTAAAGGCTTCATACTCCCCTAGTGATGTGTCTTTTTCATTCATCAAACTGGATCCTACTGTTATTTTTACTCAACTCTTGTTAGTGTGGTATTGGGAGTTGAGGAAACCAGTGTTTTCCATGTTCTGATTGAGCATGAGTCATGAGTAGGGACTCTGAACTTTGGTCTCAGGCATGTGTGGCCTTCACAAATGTTCTTCACCCACCTCCAGGTGTAATGCAGGGCCTAGCACACATTCCCACATCTCACAGCACAAAGGGAAATGACTGGCACGACTTTCAAGTCCCCTTTTTCAGGGAATTACCTGGTGATATGCTCACCAAAAGAAGGGAAGAAAACTAAGAAGGGAAACAAGGGACTCAGACAACAACAGACTTAAAACCTCTGGACATAGATAGAAGAGAAAAGATAATTCTTAGGGTAATGGAAACATGAAAGGCCTCGGATGGCAGCTGTGCGTCACATCACCAAACTTCAGTTCATGCTAAGGGGATAGAGGCCTTCAGGAGAGGGCACTGGAAAGAAAATGAATAGAATCAACAAATTACATGTTGAGTTTACTTTTATTGAGAAGAATTTTAGAGATTAGCAGATATGGGACTCAAAGAGATAAACAAAATTCAGCAAGTAAGACATCAGGCAATTTTAATCACAGTAAAACAAAATTTGTGTATCATAGAAGTTATATTACCTAACTGGCTCAGCTGTGAACAATTATATAGTTGTATGAAGATATTAATTAAATTACATTAATATATTTAGATATTTGTGGGGAAAGACAGAGTATGTGCCTGGGTGGTGCAAGGGACCTGAATTCTCAGCTTACCTAATAGAATATTAACTAAAAATGTTTAACATCAGACATACTACAGTCATGGAGAAAGAGCAAGGTCACTAGAATAAATCATACCTCTGTTTAACAGGAACTTGGCAAAGGATGGCATGACCCAGGAGATTTTTGTTTTTATATAAGCCTGTTTTGCTGCTGGTTTGAGCTCATAACTCTACATAATTTTGATAAAACTCATAATGTGGAAAGCATTTAAATATTGACTAAGTATACTATCATCTTAGAATATCAAAACTATTTACAATTTATTCCCATTACATCTCTGAAGAGTAGGCCTTATAAAATAATATTTTATTGATAGTTGCTAAAATAATTTAAAAAAAAAACCTTTTTCTCATTATAAGTGGTAAAGACAGAATTCAGAATTGTAGAGCTTCTCTCCTAAATAAAACAGAATATAGCTTTTAAATCTTTCATCCTTCATAATCTATTACTATACAGATTATATGAGGTTCTAAATCGTACCCAGTGGGAAACACAGCCTAAATAGTTTCATAAAAATATTGTTTGAAGAAAAGATATGAGACCTGGCATTCAAGCTATAAGATTAAACCTCTCCCACTTCATTGTCCAGAAAAATCCTAATATTTCTGGGTTTTACTTTTAGCAGAAGAACGCTTGCCATTCTACCCACCGTAATGACTTCAGCAAAATTATTACATTTCTGTAGCTCACTACTAAAGCATGAATCCTATCATGATGGTGTCTTTTTCCATCTCCTGGGAAGACAATTCTTACAAACAACACTGTTGGGTCTATCCGGTTTGATTTTGTTCTCTTCCTCTTCCTTCTAGTAATACAAGCATTAGTCTTTTTAAGATCCTGAGTTTTTGGGGTGTCTTTCCAAATCGCACTGTATTCTACCTTCAGAGATACAAGATTATGACTTACTGTTTCAGGATCTAAAATCAAATCTGTGTAAAATGAAAGAAGAATGTTTGTCAACCATAATATTGTGGCAGAAGCCTAAAGTCATCATTTCTTAGTTAAAATGGAAAAGCTCATTAAGTTTTTATTTATTTATTATCTTGTAATTTTTGACGGAATGTTGCTCTGTCGCCCAGGCTAGATTGTAGTGGCACGATCTTGGCTCACCACAACCTTTGCCTCCCAGGTTCCAGCGATTCTCCTGCCTCAGCTTCCTGAGTAGCTGGGATTACAGGCGCCAGCCACTGCGCTGAGCTCATTTTTGTATTTTTAGTAGAGGTGGGGTTTCACCATGTTAGCCAGGCTGGTCTCCAGCTCCTGACCTCATGATCCGCCCGCCAGCCTTCCGAAGTACTAGGATTACAAGCATGATCACAGCGCCTGACCTGTTGTTGATTCATACCCTTAATATCAATTACTAATTGTCTATTTGAGTGAATAGTTTACTCTGCTATCTCACTTATTAGAGCATTAAAATAAGAAAACAGTATTTGAACGTTTTGTTTCATCTAGTGTGTGTATCACATCCTATTCTGTATATTTTCAGGTTTTCAGACGTACATCTTATTCCTTTTCTGAAGAGATCATAAAGTGCTCAAAATCAGACTTTAATCTCTTCCTCTAATTTCTACTATCTTGGGCAGCATTTATGTATTTTTAGTTAACATAACTATTAGTTTAATTTTGGGTTATTTAAAGAATTTCATATTTGCTTTTTCAGAGATCAGATGTCCCCTGTGAGCTTCTTCCGTGAGGCAGCCTGCTCTATAGGGCAAGATGAGCCTAGCGGGAGACAGCTCACTGCAGACCCAAACCCTCTAGTCCTTGTCACGAAAGGAAGCTGGGACCTGATGGTGAATCTCTTCCTGCCTTTTCCTGGTGATTCTTCTGACTTGGAGTGACAGCCGGAGCATTGCTACTAAAATTCCTCTCTGGGCAGCATGAACGACTGAGAGGGCACGGGAAGAAAACGATTCGCTTCTCCCAGGATTGGTGTTGCGACAGCTGTTGGACGAGAGTGGTCGTCCCGGCATCTCCGAGCAAAGAGACACGGCGGAGGCGGCCGCGGTGCAGCGTCAGGTGTGTCAGGACGACCCGAAGCCGTGAGCCAGGAACGCAGTGCTCACCCAGCCCACCCTGCAGGGCTGGCTCTCCACGCACTGGGTCCAGAGGGAGGAGGACAGCTGCCCCGCCTCACAACGCATCCTTCCAACCATTGTGGTTTCTGGCGCTCCTCCAGGTCTACAACTTTGCACTTGACCTCCGAGGTCTCACCTGGAAGTCGAAGCCCAGAGGCTGCGCCGACTGTGTGCAATCACTGCTTGGCGGGCGGAATTCAGTTCCCGACCCCCAGTGAGGTGACGCCCAGCCTCCTGGGGACAGCGCTGCAGTGCTCTTAAGGCGCTGAGGTCTCCTGAGAACTTTGTGTTCTGTGAGAAGTCTGCAGTCTCAAAGATCCTCAGCTGATTGGTTTACTCTTCTGCCACCCACCCATACCTGTGCCGGACTCAGGACTCTCCCTACCCCAACTTAACAGAATAGAATTCCAGTTGGTGTTTTAATATATTGAATCTTACTTGTAACTGATGGGAGAAAAATGTGGTTGTAATTGACACTGAACAGCTTATTAAAAGTTACAGTAACACTACGATAATTGAGCTATTATATTTTGGAAATAAATAATGAAATTAGATGAAATACACAGATGTACAGATGAAATGTAATATATAAGATGACATATATAGATGAAATTGTAAGATGCCTGGGAATTTGCTCCATTGGCAGGAGAAGCTGCTGGGGTTATAAAAATTGTTTGTTTGTTTGTTTGTTTGTTTGTTTTAATATATTTTATTGCATTTCAGGTTCTGGGGTACATGTGCAAAACATGCAGGATTGTTGCATAGGTACATACATGGCAATGTGGTTTGCTGCCTCCATCCCCATCACCTATAACTGGCATTTCTCCCCATGTTATCCCTCCCCAAATCCCTATCCCCTGCTGTCCCTCCCCTAGTACCACCCAAAAGACTCCAGCCTGTGATGTTCCCCTTCCTGTGTCCATGTGTTCTCGTTTAACATCCATCTATGAGTGAGAACATGTGGTGTTTGAGTTTCTGTTCTTCTGTCAGTCTGCTGAGAATGATGGTTTCCAGATTCATCCATGTCCTTACAAAGGACACCAACTCATCATTTTTTATGGCTGCATAGTATTCCATGATATATATATGCCACATTTTCTTTGTCCAGTCTATCATCAATGGGCATTTGGGTTTGTTCCAGGTCTTTGTTATTGTAAACAGTGCCACAATGAACATACGTGTGCATGTGTCTTTGTAATAGAATGATTTATAATCCTTTGGATATATACCCAGTAATGGGATTGCTGGGTCAAATGGAATTTCTATTTCTAGATCCTTGAGGAATCGTCACACTGTCTTCCACAATGGTTAAACTAATTTACACTCACACCAGCGGTGTAAAAGTCTTCCTATTTCACCACATCCTCTCCAGTATTTGTTGTCTCCAGATTTTTTAATGATCGCCATTCTAACTGGCATGACATGATATCTCAATGTGCTTTTGATTTGTGTTTCTCTAATGACCAGTGATGATGAGCATTTTTTCATGTTTGTTGGCCTCATGTATGTCTTCTTTTGAAAAGTTTCTGTTCATATCCTTCACCCACTTTTGAGTGGGTTTGTTTGCTTTTTTTCTTGTAAATCTGTGTTAGTTCTTTGTAGATTCTGGATATTAGCCCCTTGTCAGATGGGTAAATTGCAAAAATTTTTTCCCATTCTTTTGGATGCTGGTTCATTCTAATGATTGTGTCTTTTGCTGTGCAGACGCTCTGGCATTTAATTAGGTCCCATTTGTCTATTTTGGCTTTTGTTGCCAAAGCTTTTAGTGTTTTAGTCATGAAATCCTTGCCTATGCCTATGTCCTGAATGGTTTTGCCTAGGTTTTCTTCTGGGGTTTTTATGGTGTTAGGTCTTATGTTTAAGTGTTTAATCCATCTGGAGTTAATTTTAGTTTAAGGTGTTAGGAAGGGGTCCAGTTTCTGCTTTCTGCACATGGCTAACCAGTTTTCCCAACACTATTTATTAAACAGGGAATCCTTTCTCTTTTGCTTGTTTTTCCCAGGTTTATCAAAGAGCAGATGGGTGTAGATGTGTGGTGTTGCCTCCGAGGCCTCTGTTCTGTTCCATTGTTCTATGTCTCTGTTTTGGTACCAGTACCATGCTGTTTTGGTTACTGTAGCCTTGTAGTATAGTTTGAAGTCAGGTAGAATGATGCCTCCAGCTTTGTTCTTTTTGCTTAGAATTGACTTCTTTATGTGGGTTCTTAATGACTTGCCTTATGTATCTGGGTGCTCCTGTATTGGGTATGTATATATTTAGTACCATTAGCTCTTCTTGTTTCATTGATCCTTTTACCATTATGTAATGCCCTTCTTTGTCTCTTTTGATCTTTGTTGGTTTAAAGTCTATTTTATCAAAGACTAGGATTGCAACTC
>NW_016107925.1:3785-10293 GCF_001604975.1 Cebus imitator | reverse complement strand
TTGCTCTCCATTTGCTTGGTAAATCTTCCTCCATCCCTTTATTTTAAGCCAATATGTATCCTTGCACGTGAGATGGGTTTCCTGGATACAGCACACCAATGGGTTTTGACTTTTTATCCAACTTGTCATTCTGTGTCTTTTGATTAGGGCATTTAGCCCATTTACGTTTAAGGTTAATATGGTTATGTGTGAATTTGATCCTGCCGTTTTGATTCTAGCTGGTTGTTTTGCCCATTAGTTGATGCAGTTTCTTCATTGTGTCCATGGTCTTTATCATTTGGTATGTTTTTGGAGTGGCTGGTACTGGTTGTTACTTTCTGTGTTTATTGCTTCTTTCAGGGGCTCTTGTAACGCAGACCTGGTGGTGATGAAATCTCTGAACAATTGCTTGTTTGTAAAGGATTTTATTTCTCTTTTATTTATGAAACTTAGTTTGGCTGGATATGAAATTCCAGGTTGAAAGTTCTTTTCTTTAAAGATGTTTAATATTGGCCCCCACTCTCCTCTGGCTTGTAGGGTTTCTGCTGAGAGATCTGCTGTGAGTCTGATGGGCTTCCATTTGTGGGTAACCTGACCTTTCTCTCTGGCTGCTCTTAGCATTTTCTCCTTCATTTCAACCCTGGTGAATCTGATGATTATGCGCCTTGGAGTTGCTCTTCTTGAGGAATATCTTTGTGGTGTTCTCTTTATTTCTGGGACTTGAATATTGGCCTGCCTTGCTAGGTTGGGGAAATTCTCCTGGATAATATCCTGAAGAGAGTTTGCCAGCTTGGAATCATTGTCTCTGTCACATTCAGGTACACCTATCAAACGTAGATTAGGTCTTTTCACATAATTCCATATTTCTTGGAGGGTTCGCTCATTTCTTTTTACTCTTTTTTCACTATTCTTGCTTTCTCATTTTATTTCATTGAGTTGATCTTCAATCTCTGATATCCTTTCTTCTGCTTGGTTGATTTGGCTATTGAAACTTATATATGCTTCACAAAGTTCTCATGTTGTGTTTTTCAGCTTCATGAATTCATTTATATTCTTCTCTTAGCTGTTTATTCTCATTAGCATTTCGTCAAACCTTTTTTCAAGTTTCTTTGTTTCTTTGCATTGGGGTGGAACATGTTCTTTTAGCTCAGAGAAGTTTGTTATTATTCACTTTCTGAAGTCTGTTTCTGTCAATTCATCCAACTCATTCTCCATCCAGCTGTGTTCCTTTGCTGGTGAGGAGTTGTGGTCCCTTGGAGGAGGAGAGGTGTTCCAGTTTTGGGTGTTTTCATCCTTTTTGCTCTGGTGTCTTCCCATCTTTGTGGATTTATCTGCCTGTGGTCTTTGTAGTTGGTGACTTTTGGATGGGGTCTCTGTGTGGATGTCCTTTTCGTTGATGATGAAGTTATTTCTTTCTGTTTTTCAGTTTTCTTTCTAACAGTCAGGCTCCTCTGCTGTAGGACTGCTGGAGGTCAACTCTAAACCCTGCTTGTCTGGGGATCACCTGCGGTGGCTGCAGAACAGTAAGGGTTGCTGCCAGTTTCTTCTTCTCTTATCTTTGTTCCAGAAGGAAACCCGCCAGATGTCAGTCTGAGCTCTCCTTTATGAGGTGTCTCTTTGGACATACAGGGGTCAGGGAGATGCTTGAGGAGACAGTCTGTCCCTTATAGGATCCCAAGTGCTGAGCCGTGAGCTCCATTGTTCCATCCAGAGCTGCTAGGCAGGTACGTTTAAGTCTGCTGGAGCAGAACTCATAACTGTCTTTTTTTTTTTTTCCCAGTTGCTCTGTCCTGTGAAGGTGGGGCCTTACTTATAATCTCCGGACATGCTGCTGCCTTTTTTCAGAGACGCCCTGCCCAGCAAGGAGGTAGCCTAGTTACAGTCGGCCAGCAGAGTCATTGCTGAGCTGCCATGGGCTCTGCCCCACTGCTGTGTGAGCTTCCTTGCAGTTTTGTTTATAGAGTTATAGTTAGAACTGCCTCTCAGTAATGGCAGACTGCCTCAGTACTGGTGGATGCCCTTTCCCCCACAGAGTTGGACGATCCCAGGTCCAGCTGTGCTTGCTGTGAAACTCTCAATCCAGAGCATTTCAGATTGCTGGTCTTTGTGGGGGTGGTACCCACCAACCCAGATCACCTGGCTCCCTGTTTCAGCCCTCTTTGTTTCAGCAACTCTGTCTCTCAGGTGTTCCAGGTACCAGTTGAAATGGCCATCCTGATTTGTATGAGTTTTTGTGTGGGGAACCTGCTGCAACGGCTGAAACAGCTATGCTGGAAACTCATGGTGCTTTTCTGTCCAGGAATCTCCTGGTCTGTGGGCAATAAAAAACTCATTTGGAAATGCAGTGATCACTCTCACTCTGCATTCTCACTGGGAACTGCACTCCAGAGCTGTTCCTATTTGGCCCTCTTGGATCTATACCTCTAAAGATTGTTAATTCAAATGATAGAATTTGGTTTCTTTTTATGTGCAGGATATTCATAATGTTCTCTCTGCTATTATGGTTGTATGAAATACTATACAATTTAAAAGCTTTCTTTCTTGGCTGGGTGGAAGCTCACACCTGGAATCCCAGCTCTTTGGTAGGCTGAGGTGGGCAGATCACATGAGCTCTGGAGGTTGAGGCTAGCTAGGCAAACATGGTGAAACCCCATCTCTACAAAAAATTCAAAACATTAGTTGGGTGTGGTGGCCCACCACTCTACTCTCAGCTACTCCAGAGGCTGAGGTGGGAGAATGGCTTGAACCTGTGGACCAGAGGTTGCAACCCCAGCCTGGATGACAGAAGGAGACTCTGTCACAAAAAAGATTAAATAAACAAAAATTTCCTTTCAAAAGGCTAATCAGTTTTCAGCATATCAATGCTTCATTCCAGGCAAGCTAATTTCTCTTGCTGTTTTTTTTTTTTGAAAATGTACTAAAATTTAATATCCATAAAATCTGTAATTTAATCTGACAGTAAAACACAAGAAGCAATATTAGAGTTGGTTTGGTATATTATATATTTTAGCTTTGAAAGCCGTAGAAATCTGTTACCACAATTTTTTTATAGGAATATCAACCCATTTTTCCAAAGCATTATGCACAATTTTAATTAGAATGTAACAGATGATATTCCATGTTTTTTAAAATATAAAATAAAGTTAATGATTCAAAAAAGTATCTACTGCAATGAGTTTGAGAGAACATTACATAATATCATTACAGCTAAAAGTACAATGGTTCAACTTTTTAGTGCTTGATAGGGACGAATCATGATAAAAAGGTCAATATGAAATCACTTGATTATAGTAGCAATATCTAACATTTGAAATGCATCCATGCTCTTTTGTATAATCATATGAGAGTCAAGTATATTTTTGTCTGGTAGAGGACTTTTGGCCCCGTTCCCCAGCCATGTGGAAAGGGCCTAATTCTCGAAAAGGAAGGCCCTTCCTCCCCCACAGGGAGGGTCCCTTATCTCACTCTATCCTGGCCGGACCCAAGACCAGCAACCTTCCCGCCCGGCCCACTGAACCAATCACCATCCGCCCCACCAGCTCTCCCGTAACCTCCAGTCCCACAAGCTCCCGCCCGGCAGGCTTCCTGCCCAGCAATCAACCTAGCCAATTACTACCTGCCAGGTCAGCTCTCCTACCGCCCCAGGCCCTCTGTCCCTATAAAGTCAAGCGAACAAAGAAAGCGTGCGCGATTCTTCCCTTCCCGCTTGAGTTGCCCGGAGATCCCAATAAAGTCGGTACCGGTCACCATGCGTCCTGCCTCGAGTCTATTGAGTGCCTGCCTCCGTGGGTTGGGGTCCCACAGCCAGGGTCGCACAAGTGGTGCCGAAACCCGGGAGCGAGGGCTGCCAGCCCGGCCGCAGCCCCCTCCTCCGGCGACCCTTTTTTGAATCCGACACCTCTACGCTCCGACTAAGGTAAGTTCATTTTTTTTCTCTTGCCTTTCCTTCCACGTGGTGTGCACAGTAGTCCCTCCCAATTCTCCGGACCCCTCGCCTAGCGTCGGCCGACCCGAGGAAGGTCCTCCATTCCGGCTCCAGGAGCCTCTCCGGGAACTGCCAGACAGGGGACGCCCTCTCTGACTCTTCCCTCCGTTAATTCTCTGGGTATCTGCAGTGCAAGGGGGACGCCTCTTCCTGCATCTACCCAGCCGTTGGCAGGGAACCACTGCTGCGCACGCCATGGGGAACGCGGAGTCCAAAATACCCCTTAACACCCCTCTTGGGTGTTTATTGCGAAACTTCTCCAAATTGGGATACTCGCAAACCCTGAGGCGAAAGAAACTCATTTTCTTGTCTCAAGCGGCATGGCCCCAGTATCAGCTCGATAACCAGTCACATTGGCCCCCAACTGGCACTTTCGATTCCAATATCCTTCGTGACCTTGACAATTTCTGCCACCGTACAGGCAAAGATCGCGAGGTGCCTTATGTACAGGCTTTTTGGGATCTCCGCACCCACCCGGACCTTTGTTCCACTTGCTCTACACATCAGGTTCTTTTAGCCCAAGTTCCTCGCAAAACCTCCTCCGCTATCTCTATTACTTCTCCCCCGCCTTACTCAATGCAGGAGGATCTGCCTGAACATCTGTCTCCTCCCGCCAACCCTAGCAACCAGTTACCGCCAGCCGTTAGCCCTTCCCCCACTCCCTCCACACTTCCTGCCTCAGAGGCCTCGCCTCGCCCTTCCCCCACTCCCTCCGCGCCTCCTCCTTTGGAGACTGCACCCTGTCTTACCTCCCCGGTAGCAGCCCATACCCGCTCACATCAGCCCACCCTCCTGGCTCCGCTTCGAGAGGTGGCCGGGGCGGAAGGTTTAGTTAGGGTACATGTCCCTTTCTCCCTCCAAGATATAGCACAAATAGAAAAGCGCTTAGAGTCCTTTTCTGCCGATCCGTCTACATACATAAAAGAGTTTAAGTACCTCACTCAAACTTATGACCTCACCTGGCCCTCATTAGGGTCATCTGCACCTCCACCCTAACGGCCGAGGAACACGAGCGTATTCTGGCCGCCGCCCGGCACGAGGCGGACAAAGATCATGCCATAGACAATCAAATGAAGTTGTCCCCAATGAGGACCCGCAGTGGGATTATCAGGCAGGTCGGGGCTCTGATATACCCAGGCGGGACCGCATGATACAGTATCTCCTTCGAGGAATGGATGCTGTATCAAACAAGGTAGTCAATTATGATAAATTAAGAGAGGTCACCCAACTCCCAGATGAAAATCCCGCTCTTTTCCTAGGCCGCCTACAAGAAGCTCTAGTCCGATATACTAGGCTAGACCCTACATCCCAGAATGGGGCCACTGTCCTAGCCTCTCATTTCATTTCCCAATCTGCCCCTGATATCCGAAGAAAACTAAAGAAGGCGGAGGAGGGCCCCGAGACTCCCATCCAAAACCTGGTAAAAATGGCCTTTAAAGTCTTCAATGCCCGAGAGGATACGGCGGAAGCTGCACGCCAGGCCCGCCTAAAGCAGAAAGTGACACTTCAAACCCAGGCCCTAGCGGCGGCCCTGCGGCCTGCGGGACCCCAAAGGCTCAAATCTGAATCCCGCGCCCCCCCGGGGGCCTGCTTTAAGTGCGGGAAGGAGGGTCACTGGTCTAGGGCCTGCCCCCAGCCACGGGCACCAACGAAGCCTTGCCCTATTTGCCATCTCGAGGGACACTGGAAATCGGACTGTCCTAACTTCCCCAGGGTACCGGTTCCTCAAAACCAGCACACCGGGTGGAAGCAGCCGACGCCCGTCCCCGGATGGCAGACGCCTGTAAGTCAGGAGTCCACCTCTGGGGAGTCTCCACTTCCCCATTTAATGGGCCTGTTGGACAATTAGTGGGGCCCTGGCTCTTTGACCCCAGTTACCCTTGCTGAGCCTAGGGTCACTCTACAGGTAGCGGGTAAAAGTGTCTCCTTCTTGCTGGACAAGGGGGCTACCTTTTCTGTCCTCCCTTCTTTTTCGGGCCCTATTATCCCTTCCCAGGTCTCGGTTGTGGGAGTTGACGGAACCCCCCAAGTCCCTAGCCAAACTCTGCCACTCACATGCTCTTATGCCTCTGTCCCGTTTACTAACTCCTTCCTGGTAATTCCAACCTGCCCAGTGCCCTTATTAGGACGGGACATTCTCTCCAAGCTAAATACCAATATTACCCTCTCCCCCACTGCCCAGTGTAACCTCCTTCTTTTGGCACATGTCCCAGAGCACACACCCACAGCGCATTTGGCCACGCTACTCCCTGAAGTAAATCCCCAAGTCTGTAATATCAACAGCCCCACTGTGGCCGCCCACCATCGGCCTGTTAAAATTTTCCTCAAGGAATCCGCTCCCAGGTTTCTATCTCGTCCCCAATTCCCCATCTCCAAAGCCCACCGCCTCGGGCTCCATCCTATAATTGCCTGTGTCAAAACATCATTGTCCGGAAGTACTAGCTGAGGCACAAACTCCCCGCTCTGATCTACAGTCTCAACCTCTGCCATTGGCCCTCACCTTATTTGTCGATGGCAGTTCCATCCCACACCCCTCCGGTCCTC
>NW_016107925.1:0-1226 GCF_001604975.1 Cebus imitator | reverse complement strand
TGTCTGGTAGAGGACTTTTGGCCCCGTTCCCCAGCCATGTGGAAAGGGCCTAATTCCCGAAAAGGAAGGCCCTTCCTCCCCCACAGGGAGGGTCCCTTATCTCACTCTATCCTGGCCGGACCCAAGACCAGCAACCTTCCCGCCCAGCGGCCCACTGAACCAATCACCATCCGCCCCACCAGCTCTCCCGTAACCTCCCGTGCCACAAGCTCCCGCCCGGCAGGCTTCCTGCCCAGCAATCAACCTAGCCAATTACTGCCTGCCAGGTCAGCTCTCCTACCGCCCCAGGCCCTCTGTCCCTATAAAGTCAACCAAACATGGAAAGCGTGCGCGATTCTTCCCTTCCCGCTTGAGTTGCCCGGAGATCCCAATAAAGTCGGTACCGTCACCATGCGTCCTGCCTCGAGTCTATTGAGTGCCTGCCTCCGTGGGTCGGGGTCCCACAGCCAGGGTCACACAATTTTCACACCTCTTATAACTGCTATTGCAAAGGAGAAATACTATTGTCTTATTTTCCAAGAGATATACAAACAGCAAATTTTTTTTTCTTCCAGGGATCTTGTGCAAACCAACATAAAACCTAAATTCTTCACATAATATCTACAACAGGAGAAGCATCTTCAAATTTATTTTTTTGAAGTCTGAAATGCTGGCGCTTTCTACTTAGGCAACATTTCTTCATTCCTGTCATCTGGCTCAGAGCTGCTGTTGACTACAGGCTTAGAGCAGCAGGCATGATTTCTTTTTAGGATTCTTCTTTTCCACTGGTGTTTTTCTATTTGTCTGTCTGACCAGGTTACAAAACATCTCACTAACATTGATCTTTGACTTTGCAGAAGTTTCTACAAAGGCGCAGTTACACCACTGTCTTGCCAAATTCCGGCCCTGTTCTTTGCCATCTACTCGCTCATCTTCCAGGTCACATTTATTGCCAACCAAAATCACTGGAACATCTTCTGTGCCCTTAACCCATAAAACCTATTCTCTCAGGTCCTGTAAGTCATTAAATGTGGATTGAACTATAATAGAATATGCCAGTGTAAAACCTTGGCCATTCTTCATATACAAATCACCCATCACTGTTGATTGCTCTGTCCCTGCAGTATCCAGGATTTCGAGCATACACCCTTGGCAATTAAATTCAACTTGCTTTCTGTACGAAACTTCTATTGTTGTGTCATATTAAAAAAAAAAAAAAAAATTCCCTGAACAAACTGAACTGTCAG
>NW_016107924.1:950884-971798 GCF_001604975.1 Cebus imitator | reverse complement strand
CGGAGAACCGCGGCTCTGGGGCGCCGACAAAGCAGCCGCGCGGGGCAAAGCCGCGGCGCTGGCCGGCACGGCCGCGCTGGCCGAAACAGCCGCGCTGGCGACCGTGGAGCACCTCTGCCTGGGAATTTCCTAGTCTGTGGGCAATAAAAACGCGGCGTCCACTCACCCTCTGCGCTTTCACTGGGAGCTGCGATCCTGAGCTGTTCCTAAACGGCCATCTACGACCAAACCACCTTAAACTTCATATGGAATCAAAAGAGAGCCCGCATAACCCAGTCAATTCTAAGCAAAAAGAACAAAGCAGGAGGCATCACACTACCGGGCTTCAAACTATACCACAAGGCTACAGTAATCAAAACAGCATGGTATTGGTACCAAAACAGGGATATAGACCAATGGAACAGAACAGAGGCCTTGGAGTCAACACCTCACATCTACAACTATCTGATCTTTGACAAACCAGACAAAAACAAGCAATGGGGAAAGGATTCCCTGTTCAATAAATGGTGTTGGGAAAACTAGCTAGACATGTGCAGAAAGCAGAAACTGGACCCCTTCCTGACACCTTACACTGAAATTAACTCCAGATGGATTAAAGAGTCCAACATAAGACCTAACACCACAAAAACCCTGGAAGAAAATCTAGGCAAAACTATTCAGGACATAGGTATAGGCAAGGACTTCATGACCAAAACACCAAAAGCATTGGCAACAAAAGCCAAAATAGACGAATGGGACCTAATCAAACTCCACAGCTTCTGCACAGCAAAAGAAACAGTCATTAGAGTGAATCAGCAACCAACAGAATGGGAAAAATTTTTGCAGCCTACTCATCTGACAAAGGGCTAATATCAAGAATCTACAAAGAACTAAAACAGAGTTACAAGAAAAAAACAAACAAACCCATTCAAAAGTGGGCAAAGGACATGAACAGACACTTTACAAAAGAAGACATACATGAGGCCAACTAACATGAAAAAATGCTCTTCATCGCTGATCATTAGACAAATGCAAATCAAAACTACATTGAGGTACCATCTCACGCCAGTTAGAATGGCGATCATTAAGACATCTGGAGACAACAGATGCTGGAGAGGATGTGGAGAAATAGTAACACTTTTACACTGTTGGTGGGAGTGTAAATTCATTCAACCTTATGGAAGACAGTGTGGCGATTCCTCAAGGACCTAGCAAGGGAAATTCCATTTGGCTCAGCAATCCCATTACTGGATATATATCTAAAGGATTATAAATCGTTCTACTATAAGGACAGATGCACACGAATGTTTATTGCAGCACTGCTTACAATAGCGAAGACCTGGAACCAACCCAAATGCCCATAAATGGTAGACTAGACAGTGAAAATGTGGCACATATACACCATGGAATACTCTGTAGCCATAAAAATGGTGAGTTTGTGTCCTTTGTAGGGACATGGATGAACCTGGAAACCATCATTCTCAGCAAACTGACACAAGAACAGAAAATCAAACACCGCATGTTCTCACTCATAGGCGGGTGTTGAACAATGAGAATACATGGACACAGGGAGGGGAGCATCACACACTGGGGTCTGCTGGGGGGAAATAGGGGAGGGACAGCGGGGAGTGGGGAGTTGGGGAGAGGTAGCATGGGGAGAAATGCCAGATATAGGTGATGGGGAGGAAGGCAGCAAATCACACTGCCATGTTTGTACCTATGCAACAATCTTGCATGTTCTCCACATGTACCCCAAAACATAAAATGCAATTAAAAAAAAAAAAGCTAAGTAATAAAAGGGTGATCTTCCCCACTGCTTCTCCATTTGGCAGCCCAATTTTGCCTGTTCTTAAATCTGAAAACATAAAATAAAAGATATCTCATGATGGATTAATGCAGCCATAATGTTATGATTGTATCCATCAAGGGGTTAATATTTAATGTCTAATTTCATTAAAATTACTGCTTCTATTTATGCAATAACCAGTAAATATTTGGTGTTTTTCACTGTCTTTTGTGTTCTGTTCAGTTTGTATTTCAACATCCTCTCTGCCAAAGTTTGCTTAACCAAGTGGTGACTCCAATTGCAGCTGCTATAGCCGATGTGGCTTCATTGCTTGAGCAAATTAACACATCTCCTGGTACCTGATATGCAGCCTTCGACTCGGCAAATGGATTTTTCTCCATTCCTGTCCATAAGGCCCACCAGAAGAAATTTGCCTTCAGCTAGCAAGGCCAGCAATATACCCTTAGTGTCCTACATCGGGGTATATCAACTGTCCAGCCTTGTGTTATCCAACTTTCCAGCCTTGTGTTGTACAATTATATAACAATTATTTTATATATATAAAAAACATTAATCAGAGAAACCTTGACCATTTCTCACTTCTGCAAGCTATCACATCAGTTCATTATATTTATAACACTATGCTGATTGGATCCAGTGAGCAAGAAGTACCATACACACTGGACTTATTGGTGAGACATTTTCATGGCAGAGGATGACGTTTTGGGTTCCCTGGAATCAATGTCAGCTCAGATTCAATGTCCAGTAGTCCCCAAAATATCTGATAATTTCCCTTTCCCCAATACACATTTACTCTGATAAAAGCTGGTGGTGTCCTTGGGGAAGGATGGGAGAAAGATTCACTGCATACATTGTCAGTAATGTAGTGGGGTCCTTCCACAAGGGGACCCTGTCTTCTCTTCATTCAATGGGTTCTAGGTCTATAAACTGGCTCAAGCCTGGAAGTTGATTGAGGAGCTGTGATTCTCTGTTTTTATAATTCAAATTAGTCTTTTATCCATTCAACCTAGCAGTTTTCTGCTTGTATAAATTAAGTAGGAATGCAGTAGGCTTCCTATCAATTTCACTTCGAGGAACACCATGATTAATTAGCCTGTGCCAGAGTTCTACATGAGTCAGACTATTCTGATTGCTGCTTTGCCTCTGCTGTCCATTATGGTAGCTATGCCCACCTTACCTTTTAAACTTGAGTGCTGCCGCTTGGTCCCTGTCACCTCGGGGTCCAGGTATTCTTTGTATTTAAATTTTGTAGTTGAGTGACTGTGGTTCACTGTTAGGTCTGACATACAGAGATTAGCAATTATAGGGCTCTTCAAACATGCCAGTGTGCCCTCACAAATCTATTTCATAAGGCAGTGGTTAAGGCTATGTCTTCTGGATCCTCTCAACTGGGATGAGTAAGTCTAAAGTGACTAATCTACTCCAGCATCCCAATCTCCCTGTCTTTGGATCCCTTCCTCTACATTAAATCAAGGGAGATCAGGCATTTCCAGCCCACAGCGGGCTATCTTTTTATTCATATTTCAGCTAACCAAGCAAATAAACTATTAGAGCATTTTTTCACTCCCTGAGCTGCAATATTAAATAGAGAATCCCTACTTAGTGGGCCCAAATCAATAAATGCAGTCCTATCCAACTCTACGTTCTTTCCACCATTATCCCACACACTTAATATCCATTCCCATGCCTGTTCTCTAGGTTGCTATGTATATAAGGTAGAAAACTCAAGCAGTTCTTTTTGAGTATAGGGCACCTTCTCATGGGTCACACTCTCAACCTCACCTTTAGGGGCCTACTGGGACTTTAGTTATAGGCGTAGAAGCAAACAGACTGTTGTTGGTGGCTCCTGAGGAGAATCAACATTATCTTGCCTGGCAACTGCCTCAGGGGAGGCCATTACTGTTGCTTCAGGCAATGCAGCATTTATCACCTCAGACAAAGGTGGAAAGGCTGATGACAGCACAGGTCAGAGAGGGCGTGTTGCCACTACAGGGGATGGGGAAGCTGTTATTTCTGGCAAAAAAATTCATCAGAGTTTACAAACTCAGTGTTCCCAGCTTCATCAGGGTCCTCCCACATGTTCCCATTCCAAGTTGCAGGGTTCCATTCTTTTCCAATCAATGCCCTCTCTTTAATAGTAGACACTTTTTTGAGGCTGTGCATGCACCTTCCATTGCAAGTCAGTCACTCACTTAATAGGGGCTTGTGTCTGTTTTTCCACAATTGCAGCTCTTTCTCTACAGGAGATAATACTCTTACTCAGGGCAATCTGAGCATATATGAGGCTCAGTATCTGCCTCTGTAGCTGAGAAATAGAATCTCTCCATTCATCATTTCTTTCATCAATTTGTCTACTGAACTTAGGGGCAACCAACCAGCTTCATTATGTTTCTTGGCTCTTCACATATGGTCAAAGGTATTATGTATAGAATCACTAAACTTCTTGCCTCTCACAAGTGATGAAATCAGGAGTGTCAAATGCATTTATTTTGCTTAACTCTCTAAGAAGTTCATGCCAAGGACCATCAGTGTTCTCCATACTATTAGGAGTAGAGTCCTTAGCATTTTGGGGATCATATTAAGCATCCAACTCCAGAAACCCCAAAACCAATGAAAGAACTCCATCCTCAATATTCTGTTCCTCTATAACTCCTGGTTCCAAAATCTGTATTAGTCAGGATTTTCTAGAGGGACAGAAATAACCTCCTTTGGCAACACTCTCACAGACACACCCAGGATCAATACTTTGTATGCTTTAATCCAATCAAGTTGACAATATTAACCATCATAGGTAATATATATCACCAAGCCCATTGATGAGTACTCTGTGCAGCATCTCAAGGAGTTTGATGGGAAGAGCCTGATCTCAGCTACCAAGAAGGATCTGAAGCTACCTGAGAATGAGGAAGAGACGAAAATGGAGGAGACAAGGAGAAGTTTGAGAATCTCTGCTAGCTCATGAAATAAATCTTGCATAATAAGATTGGGAAGGTTATAATCTTCAGTAGACTTGTGACTTCATCCTGCTGCATTTTGACAAGCACCTATGGCTGGACAACCAAATATGGAGCAGATCATGAAAGCCAAGGCACTTCAGGACAACTCTATGATGGACTATATCATGGCCAAAAAGCATCTGGAGATCAATCCTGACTACCCCATTGTGAAGACTCTGCAGCAGAAGACTGAGGTGGACAAGAATGACAAGGCTGTCAAGGACCTGGTGGTGTGGCTGTTTGAAACGATGTTGCTGTCTTCTGGCTTTTCTTTGTGGATCCCCAGATTCACTCCAATTGCACACAACCACATGACCAAGGTAGGTCTAGGTATTGATGATGGTGAAGTGACAGTGGAGGAACCCAGTGTCACTGATCCAAATGAGATCTCCCCTGTGAGGGCAATGAGGATGCATATTGCATAGAAGATGTAGACTAGCAGTTTTTACTTGGAACATTGTACCTTCTGTTTACTGTCCCAATGGCTCCCATTGCAGCCTGTCCCACCTGGCTTCCTCTGCTGATGTTTAGTGTTTTCCTTTCCATCCTAGTGTCTAAAGCAGAAAACAAGGACCTCAAGTCCCATTCCCTTCCTACTTTGGCAGCAGGATTGGATATTGTGTACTGTGGGGGTTTTGCATACGAAATTAAGGTATGCAAATTAAAAAGTGAATATCCATGGTCCCATTTTGACATAAACCTACTCTTCCCTGATTAAGAATTCTACCAAGTAGGAAAAGCTACATGAACTCCTACCAGTGATCTGGCATCCCCTACCTAAATACTTTAGGAAATTCCACTCTCATTTTGAATTTTTCACTAAAAATGACCAGTATAAAATAACTCTGACATATCACTGACTTTTATGATGGATGAATTGAAGTCCAGTCTCATAGACATTAAAGTTCTCATCTGGCTCAGGTTTAAGGCCTTCTTAGAGGCCATTCTTATACCCCTACCTGTAAAAATGGCCTGTGGTCATGGAATTTTGTGTAAGATAAAAGTTCTCATTTTTTAGTATGATTATAGGCTTATTTAACTTCCTTCTAACAAAAGCGTAGGCATAAGCATAAGTTCAGTGTATTGCTGCTCAGGCTGGGATGGCAAAATGAAAGGACATTCTTGATCATGAAAGGCTTCTTCGTTATGGTACCATTTCGTTTATCTGAATTCACTTCACTATGAATTTTTTCCAGTGGGCTTTGTGGTATTGTTTCATTTCTAGAGGTGGAAAGATAATTAAGTGAATGTTGTTTGAATAATTAGTAAATTAATAAGTGCCTGAGGTATGCTAGATATAATTTGATATGCACATTTTCAACCTCATGTATAGCTTAGTAAATCCTTGAAAGAGGTGCTCATTTTTTTCCCCCTACTTCTGATTTGTCTACTTCTTCTAATTCTTCTTTTTAATGACCAGAAAAAAGAGACTTAGAGATGCTTAGTTATCTTCCTCAAGGTATATACCTAGCAAGTGCAGAGCCATCATATAATTCCAGGACATAATCATGTCTGGGTATAAATCATGCTACATCAAGATCTTCCATAATTTCATCCTCAGATTTAGTTCTAGGTATCTCATTCATAGAGATACAACATACCTCAATTTTCCTCAAAGAGGATGAGAGAAGAACCAAAATAAGGGCTCTCAGGAAAATTTTCTTGTTATTATTGATTGTTTTGATTATAGCCACCCTAGTGTATGTGAAGTGATTTCTCATTGTATGTTCATATACATTTCCCTAATAACTGTTGATATTAATCATTTTCCATGTATACATTGGCTATTTGTATATCATATTTGTAGCAAAGCATGTTAAAATTGTTTGCCTATTGTTGAAATTATATATATTTTTCCTTTTGTTAAGAAGTTGTAAGTGTTCTTTATATGTTCTTGACATAAAAGCCTCATAAAAATATGATTTGAAAACACTTACTTCCATGCTTTGGATTGTAAGTTCACTCTTTTTAAAACCGGTTTACTGATATATTATTGATATATAAAAAGCTTTACATATTTAATGTATACAATTTGGTAAGTCTGAATATAAGTATATACCCATGAACCATCACTACAATCAATGCCATAAACGTATTCATCTGCTTTCAAAAGTTTATTCCTGCCACCTTCTTATTTATTGTGTGTGTGTGTGTGTGTGTGTGTGTGTGTGAGAGAGAGAGAGAGAGAGAGCGAGAGAGAGATAAGAACACCTAACAAGTGCTAAACTCCTAGCCATTTTTTAAGTATACAATGCAGTACTGTTAACTGCAGGCATTATGCTGTACAATACCTCTCTATGATTTATCCATCTTGCATAACTGAAATGTTGTACCCTTGAACAATACCTCCCTGTTTCCCACTCCCTCAGCCTCTGCAACCACCATTCTACTATCTGCTTCTATAAGTTTAACCATTTTAGATTATTCATATAAGTGGATCATGTAGTATTTGTCTTTCAGTGTTTGGCTTATTTCACTTAGCATAATGTTCTTAAGGTTTACACTTCTTATGAAGTATTTTGAAGTATTCTATTTTTAGTTTTGAACAAATCCAATATATTTTTCCTTTAATACTTATGCTTTTTGTGTCGATGTAAGAACCCATTGCCTAACAATGTCAAGAAGACTTACCACAGTGTTTTTTCTAGAAATTATATAATTTTATTCCTATGTTATATGTAGATATGTAATCCATATGAAGTTAATATTTGTGTATAAGCAAATTTTAAAAAATAAATAAATGCAAAAATTAAAAAGTAAATCATGTGGTGAAATATTTGTATATGATACAAGGTGGAGCTTAAATTGATTCTTTTAGATACAGATGTCCCGTTGTTCTTCCATAATTTGATGAAAGTTTATTCTTTGCCCCATTAGGATGCCTTGGTCTCCTTGTTAAAAATCAATGGATTATAAATGTACTAATTTATTTCTGGACTTTCCATTTTTTCCAAAAACTCCTAGGACCTTACAACCTCTTTCAGTTACTTTCCTAAATACCTAGTTCCCTTCTAAATGCTACCTCTCCTCATATTCTGGCGTTCTTTATCCCACATCCCACATGCATTCAGACTCACTAAAATTGCTCTTAACAAGGTCATCAATGACTTATACATTGTCATACATATTTTTTTAACTTGACCTGTCTCTTCTAGAAACACTATCTTTAATTCCCCATCAATCCAACGCTATTTCTTTTTGCTTCCACACAAGCTCATCCTCCTAATGCTTTTGTGATACCTTGTTAAAAGACTCTACACAGAAACAAAAAAACAAACTCTGCATGTTCTCACTTATAAGTGGGAACTAAATGATGAGAACACATGAACACATAGAGGGTAACAACACACAGTGGGGTCTTTGGGAGGGTAAAGTGTGGGAGGAGGGAGAGGATCAAGAAAAACAGCTAATGATTACTAGGCTTAATACCTGAATGATGAAATAATCTGTAAAACAAACCCCCATGATGCAAGTTTACCTATGTAACAAACCTGCACTTGTACCCTTGAACTTAAAAGTTTTTTAAAAAACAAAAAATATATTTAATATATTTATACTTGTAAGCTTGATGGTGGGTCTACCCTATTTAATCTCCAATATTATTAAAAAAAATAAATTTTGGAAAAAAGACTCCAAAGCTCACCACTTAGCTATATATATATATATATATGTGTGTGTGTGTGTGTGTGTGTGTGTGTATATATATATATATGTCATATATACATACATTTTTATATATACATTTGAATGTACACACACACACACACACACACACACACACACACACACACTTGAATATCTTACTTAGATCTGCAAATTTCAAATATAATGTCTTGAATAATGCATTGTAGGCTGAGTTTATTCAACTATCCCGGTGTGGCACAGACCTCTACCTGATTCTGACTTGAAAGTTTAAAAAAAATTATGCATTTTGGGTTCAGGGTACATGTGCAGCTTTGTTAGTAGGTAAACAGAGCATTCCCTTTGAAAACTGGCACAAGACAAGGATGCCCTCTCTCAGCACTCCTATTAAACATTGGAAATTCTGGCCAGGGTAATCAGGCAAGAGAGAGAAATAGAAAGTATTCAAATAGGAAGAAAGGAAGTCAAATTGTCTCTGTTTACAGATCACATGATTGTATATTTAGAAAACCCCATCATTTCAGCCCAAAATTTCTTTAAGCTGATAAGCAATTTCAGCAAAGTCTCAGGATATAACATCAAAGTGCAAAAATCACAAGCATTTCTATACACCAACGATAGACAAGCAGAGAGCCAAATCATGAGTGAACTCCTATTCACAATTACTACAAATAAAATACCCAGGAATACAACTTACAAGGGACATGAAGGAAATTTTCAAGGAGAACTTCAAACTACTGCTCAAGGAAATAAGAGATAACACAAACAGATGGAAAAACACTCCATGCTCATGGATAGGAAGAATTAATATCAAGAAAATGGCCACACTGCCCAAAGTAATTTATAGATTCAATGTGATTCCCATCAACTTAGCATTGTCTTTCTTCACGGAACTAGAAAAAAAACACTTCAAATTTCATGTGGAACCAAAAATGAGCCCATATAGCCAAGACAATCCTAAGCAAAAGAACAGAGCTGAGGCATCATGCTACCTGACTTCAAACTGTACTACAAGGTTACAGTAACCAAAACAGCATGGTACTGGTACCAAAACAAATATATAGACCAATGGGACAGAACAGAGGCCTCAGAAATAATGCCACACATCTATGACCATGTGATCTTTGACACACCTGACAAAAACAAGCAATGGGGAAAAGATTTCCTATTTAATAAATGGTTATGGGAAAACTGGCTTTCCATATGCAGAAAACTGAAATTGGACCCCTTCCTTGCATTTCATAAAAAAATTAACTCAAGATGGATTAAAGATTTAAATGCAAGACCTAAAACCATAAAAATCCTAGAGGAAAACTTGGGCAATACCATTCAGTACATAGGCATGGGCAAGGACTTCATAACTAAAACACCAAATGTGATGGCAACAAAAGACAAAATAGACAAATGGGATTTAATTAAACTAAAGAGCTTCTGCACAGCAAAAGAAACTGTCATCACAGTGAACAGGCAACCTACAGAATGGGAGAAAATTTTTTCAATCTTTTCATCTGACAAAAGTCTAATATCCAGAATCTATAAGAAACATAAATAAATTTACAAGAAAAAAACTAACAACTCCATCATAAAGTGGGCAAACGATATGAACAGACATTTCTCAAAAGAAGACATTTATGTGGCCAACAAACATGAAAAACAGCTCATCATCACTGGTCATTAGAAAAATGCAAATCAAAACCACAGTGAGATATATCTAACTCATGCCAGTTGGAATGGCAATCATTAAAAAGTCAGGAAACAACAGATGTTGGTGAGGATGTCAAGAAACAGGAATGCTTTTACACTGCTGGGAGTGTAAATTAATTCAACCACTGTGGAAGATGCTGTGCTGATTCCTCAATGTTGTAGAATCAGAAATACCATATGAGCCAACAATCCCATTACTGGATATATACCCAAAGGATTATAAATCATTCTACTATGAAGACACATGCACACATATGTTTATTGAAGCACTATTTACAACAGCAAAGACTTGGAACCAACCAAAAGGCCCACGAATGATAGACTGGATAAAGAAAATGTGGCACATATACACCAAGGAATACTATGCAGCCATAAAAAGGATGAGTTCATGTCCTTTGCAGCGACATGGATGTAATTGGAAACCCCAACCTCAGCAAACTAACACAGGAACAAAAAACCAAACACTGCATGTTCTCACTCATAAGTCAGAGTTGAACAATGAGAACACCTGGACATAGGGAGGGAAACATCACACATTGGGGCCTGTGGGCCTTGGGCGGGATGGGGAGAAAGAGCATTAGAAGAAATACCTAATGGATGTGGAGCTTAAAACCTAGATGAAGGGTTGATAGGTGCAGCAAACCACCATGGCCCATGTAGAGCTGTGCAACAGATTTGCATGTTCAGCACATGTATCCCAGAACTTAAAGTAAAATAAAAATTTTAAAAATTCACAATGTAAATTTTAAAAGAAATACCTATTTTACTGTCATCTATGAGAAAAGTTCTGAAATAAATATACAAATATGAAAACTAGCTCATCATCACTGGTCATTAGAGAAATGTATATCAAAACCACAATGAGATACCATCTCATGCCAGTTAGATTGGCAATCATTAAAAAGTCAGGAACCAACTGATGCTGGTGAGGCTGTGGAGAAATAGGAATGCTTTTACCCTGTTGGGAGTATAAATTAATCCAACTATTGGAAGACAGTGTGGTGATTCCTTAAGAGTCCAGAACCAGAAATAACCACTTGACCCAGCAATCCCATTACTGAATATATACCCAAAGGATTATAAATCATTCTACTGTAAAGACACATACACACATATGTTTATTGCAGCACTATTCACAACAGCAGAGACTTGGAACCAACCCATATGCCCATCAATGATAGACTGGATAAAGAAAATGTGGCACATATGTACACCATGGAATACTGTGCAGCCATAAAAAAGAATGAGTTTCTGTTCTCTGCAGGGACATGGATGAAGCTGGAAGCTATTACTCTCAGCAAACTAACACAGGAACAGAAATCAAACACCGCATGTTCTCACTCATAAATGGGAGCTGGACAATAAGAACACATGGACATAGAGAGGGGAATATCACAAACCGGGTCTGTTAGGGGATGGGGAGCATTAGGACAAATGTCTAATTCAAGCAGGGCTTAATACCTAGATGATGGGTTGTGGGTACAGTGAACTAGCATGGCGCATGTATACCTATGTAGCAAGACTGCACGTTCTGCCCATGTATCCTGGAACTTAAAATAAAAAATTTAAAAAACATTTAAAAATAGGCAAAGATATGAATAGACACGGTGGGGGGTGGGGAGCTGGGGAGAGATAGCAAGGGGAGAGATGCCAGATGTAGGTGATGGGGAGGAAGGCAGCAAATCACACTGCCACGTGTGTACCTATGCAACAATCTTGCATGTTCTTCACATGTACCCCAAAACCTAAAATGCANAAATCACACTGCCACGTGTGTACCTATGCAACAATCTTGCATGTTCTTCACATGTACCCCAAAACCTAAAATGCAATAAAATAAATAAATGGGAAATATATATATATATATATATATATATATATATATATATATATATTGTATCCCAGTGGCAAGAGGTTGTGGCTGAGAGCCAAATTGCTTTCATTTTTCATGCCTCCAGACCTATTCAAGAAACTTCTGATATTTGCCTAGCTGCACTTCATAATTGCTCTAAACACCGTGTGTCTCATGTCTCCTCCATTTTGAACAGGAATGTCTATAGTAGTTATTGCATGCTTGTGTTATTGTTGTGTGTTGGGTGTGTTGGGGACAAGTGTCTTGTCTCTTCAGTTTCACAGATTTACAAATATAAAGATTGGGGGGGCCAAGGGAGGGACAGTAGCAGGGTAGGAAGGTAGGGGAGGGATAACATGGGGAGAAACACCAGATGTAGGTGACGGAGGGATGGAGGCAGCAAACCATATTGCCATGTGTACCTATGCAACAATCCTGCATGATCTGCACATGTACCTAAAGTACGATAAAAAAAAAAAAAAAAAGCTAGAGAATTCCATGTAAGTAGTCTCACTTACACTTGAACCTCATTTAAATGTTAAGATTCTGGAATTTGAGCATATGCTGTAATGAAATAATACTTTTCTGGACATTTCACATGTGACAATTTAGCACATCAGAGGGATGGAATTATTTGGGGCCAGAGGGTGAGCCTTTGCGTTTTCCTTCACTAATGTGTTCTATAGGGCATCTGTTCTCTTTCAGGAGTCATATGGAACATGTATTGGTTATGCCTCCACCAACCAGTTCATGTGATCTCTGAAATATCTTTCTTCTTCCTTTTAACTAGCTAACCCCTAATCCTTTTCTGGCTCATTAAAGCTAGAGTTGATACCTCCTCTGTGTTCTCTCCAAAATACTCTGCATATATCCCTGTAATGGCATCTATTCTATATTATAATCATTGCTTAATTTTTGTGTCCCATAGTAAAATATAAGTTCCCTGAGGGCAGAGACTCTGATTTATTGTCTTGTTAATATCTATTACCACATGGGCACACAGTTTGTACATAAGTAGTTTTAAATAAATGAGTGAGAGAGTGCTTGAATGAACCACATCAGGATCTGGCTTCCAGTCATGAGGAAAAATCCTTTAAAGAAGATTCAAAGAAAGAAACATTTCTCATTAATTTTCCTATGCAGATACAGTATTATTATAACGCCCTCTAATAAGAGCAATGTAAATGCCAAAAGGACTGTTATGTACTTTACTGCCATGCCCACACTGTGCAGAATAGCATTTGGCTTATATTTGGTGATCAATGAATGTTTATTGAATTATTAAGTAAATGCATGAAAGTTAAAATCATACTTTTAAATCTGTCTTCTGCATGGTTAATGATAATTGTTTTTATTGACTTTCTTGTTTTCCAAGGGGATCATGCATTAGTGAAGAGTGAGAAATGAATTATGTTTTGAATACTTTCCTCTACATGTCTAGGGTAAGAGCATGGAAACTTCATGATCAACTTACTCAATTATGTGCACTTCATTCAGTGAACTGCAATGTCTATGTCCAATTCCTTGACAAAAGTAAAGTTTTTTTCTTTGCCATAACCACAGCTCCCTTTTGCCCCACAATGATGAATCCATGGGGAATCAGGGTAGGAATGTAAGCCTTCACTCATAGAATTCTAATTCTGGAACTGTTAGTCACCCCAGGAACTCAGACTAGTCTAAGCATGAGGTCATGTTTTCATTTCATCCCAGCAACCATTTCCCCTTTCCAGAAAACCTCAATGGTGAGCATCTCTTCAGTTGTCTTTTTTTCCATTTATGTCTGCAACTCCTCTAAGTTCCTTTAAGCCCTCATCTAGCTGACTATTGATAATTAGCCACCGAGCAGACTCCACCATCCTCCTGATTAAAGAAGACAATGCAGGTACAATAAACACTCAAGTACTTATTTGCCACATGACTTTTAACCTGATGTTTCTCTCCTTTTCCATTTAATATTGGGGTCATAAATTATAGTACAGTCATTTCTAACCAAACCAGCCTCCTCCACTGGACTCCTGAGAGGAAGGATGAATCTGGCCATCAATAAATGTTTGTCGAAGTAATGATACAAAACAGTGAGTAATGAAAACATTGCATAAATCACTTGAATTCCAATTCTTGTTATTAATACATCTTATATACCATACAATTAACCCTTTTAAGGGATAATTCCGTTATTTTACAGATACTCACAAGGTTCTTCAAACATCACCACTATCTAATTAGAACATTTTCATCAACCCCTAAAAAAATTCCATACATGTTAGTATTCAGTTCTGTTGGAAATAAGAGGTTGGAGTCACAAAGAAAATGAGTACTCGAACAAATGTTTCTTGGCAAGGCAAATTTGCTTCTGCATAGGGTGCTACCCACTCTTCTGGCCACTGTGAAAGCACACCAAACAAAGGAGGAAGTGGTTTTGATTCCTAATGCAGTCAGTCCCTGCTACTGTGTCTGGTCCCCATTGGCTGGAGTCTGACCACACAATCTAAGCTGATCCCAATGGGCTATTTCAATTGGAGCAGGGGTGGGGGCTACAATAGCAGGAAGAGCAGTTTCGGAACTAAGGGTGCCAAATAAGGAACAGATGTGGGTTACAGATTGGGAATTGACGTGGGTTACAGATTGGGAACGGCTGGAAGCTTGTTTACCAAAACTAGGGACAAGGAGGCAAGGAAGTTAGAAACAAAGAACAAGGAAGCTGAACAAGCAGAGCCTTTAAAGAGGAACTCACTGTATCCAACAAGTTCCCATTACTTTTGTCTCCCAGCCCAGGGCAACAATTTTCCTATTGCCTGTTTTTATGAATTTTCCTATCCTGGATACTTTACATAAATGGAATCATTTAGTATATGACCTTTAGTGTTATTCTATGAAGCAAGCATCACCTTGATACCAAATCCTGACAAAGACACAAGAAAATAAAACGACAGAACAATATCTTTTACCATGCATGCAAAGATTTGCAACAAAAGACTAGAAAAAAAAAAAAGCAACAGCATATTAAAAGGATTATGCCACATGTGTTGTCTGCCAGAGTCACGGCAAATAGGTGGTGGGGCCAGAGCAGTGACAGGGAGTGGTACACACTCAGGTGCCTGGACGCTAGCTCTACCCTGCGCTCTGGATGATACCACCACTGGAGCAACAAAAAGCCGCGCCTAGCCCAGCAATGGTAGCCGGCCGCTCTATGCTCCGCTCCTGTGAGTTCCAGTGACTTCCACCTGCTGCGCCCAAGCGCTCCTACCTTGCGGGGGGCAGGGACAGCGGCTCAGAGCCAATCTCTGCTGAAACCACTCTTCTCTGATATGGTGGAGCTGAACGTGGGGAGCCAGGTGTACTTGACCCACATTGCAAGGGATGTCGGTGTTCCACTCACTCTCTGGCACATGTGCACGCAGCAGCAGTCACAGGAGATGGCCCAGGACAGCAAAGGCACCTCTTTCTGGACCAGGACGGCTTCCTCTTCCGCTACACCGTGGATTACCTGCAGGGCGTGCAGCTAATGCTTCCGCACTACTTCCCTGAGCGCAGCTGGCTGCAGCGCAATGCAGAACACTTGGAGTTGCCAGAGTTTATTATTAGTCTCCAGACGCCCTAGCGGCTGGCCCCGGGTGTGCCCACGCTGGCTGCGTGGGGTCCAGACAAAGGGCTCGCTGGACCAGGTGCTGCTGTGGCTCTGTAGCTGGAGCAGTAGGAGGGCACATTTGCCGGGGCCCATGGACCATGCTCTGTCCCAGAGGGGCACCAACCTGATACTGGCTGGAATACTCCTGTATAAGGTGTCTGGCGACCCCCATTGTGCGTGGGGTGTCTCACCCTGTCAGGACGGAGGGGATCAAGGACTTGCTTAGTGGAGCACTCTGCCACTTGGCTGAGCTGGTCTGCTGTGCTGGGGGGAATCCTCTTGTCTGCACTTCTTGGATTCCTCAGAGCTCGCAGGCAGGAAAGCCTAATTCGGCTAAACCACGAAGACTGTGGCTGCCCCTCCCACCAGGGGCTCCATTCCAGGGAGATCAGAGTTCTGTCCTAAACCCCTGACCAGAGGTGCTGAAATTCTGGCAGGGAGACCCCGGCAGTGAGGAGTGATGGATCCAGGTCCCACCTAAAGAAGTAGTCTGGCCACGATCTGCCACAGCCGCTGTTCTGTGCTGTGTGGAGAATTCCTGCTGGTCCAAACTGCTCGGTCACCCTGGCACCAGCAGGGGAGAACAGCGGAGTGGAGCCACAGTGATGGTGGTCATCTTAGGCAGTCTCCACCCTGTTGCCGCTGGTTGTTGCATCCTGAGCTGCCACCGAGGGCCTGCACTGCTCTGTGCTTGGGTCCAAGGCCCTGGTGGCATGGGCTCATGAGGGGATCTCCTGATCCGTGGGTTGCACAGATCCGTGGAAAGAGCGTTGTTTCTCAGGCAGGGTAACACAAACACTCACTGCCTCCCTTGGCTGGGACTGGGGGCTCCCCTTACTCCATGCAGCTCCTGGGTGGGCCTTCCTTCCACCTTCCTTTTTCTTGCTCTCAGTAGGTAATGCCAACCACCTAATCAGTCCCAATGAGAGAAACTGGATACCTCAGTTGAAGGCACAGGATTCACTCCCCATTTTCACTCTTCTTGGTGGTAGCTACCAACCGCAGCTGCTTCAAATAGGCCATCTTGGCCCCCTCTGCCTATCATCCTATTGTTAATGGATATTAACTTGGACCTATGAACTGAGAAAACGTATTTATTCACTTTTTAAATTCATTTGTTTAATTAATTCTGCTATTTGTATTAATGGTACAGAGGCCTAAGTCTGAACGCAAGGGAAAAATGAATTCTTTGACCCAGAAACCTATACATGTAATATGTAAGTGGGATAGACTCAAAGGTCACAAGTTTTAGCTAAGGCTATCAGATGGCATTGAGCATCTAAACTCCCCTCAGTGTCCTTGGGGGTGACATGCTTGAGCGACAGCCATGGTTGACTACCTCCACCAGAATGAGCTCTGCCAGGACACAGGAAGCCCCAAACATCTCATCCTCAAGCCAGGTCATCCTGGGTTCTTAATTTATTTACCTTATGTGGTTACAAAAATTACCTATTAAAAGCCATCCGCAGGATCAGCATCCAGGATAGAGGTGCAATGTCTTCCCATTCTGTGAGCACCACAGTGCTACACAACCCTCAGACTTTATTTTATTATTATTTATTTATTTGTTTATTGAGATGGAGTCTCACTCTGTTGCCTAGGCTGGAGTGCAATGGCACTATCTTGGCTCACTACAACCTCCGCTTCCTGGGTTCAAGTGATTATCCTACCCCAGTCTCCTGAGGAGCTGGGATTACAGGCATGCGCCACAACACCTGGCTAATTTTTGTATATTTTTAGTAGACACAGGGTTTCACCATCTTGACCAGGCTGGTCTTGAAGTCCTGACTTCATGATTCACCTGCCTTGGCCTCCCAAAGTGCTGGGATTACAGGCGTGAGCTACAGGGCCTGGCCAACCCTCAGATTTTATAATGATGACCACCTACTGCACATGAGCACTTATACTGCAGCTATGAAAATATGGCCAATCAAAAAGTGTCTGTAATAATTTATCTCACAGGGTCTAGATGGTTCAGAACATTGTCAAGGCCCATAACACTGTTTCACAAATTTGTGCTTTCAAACAGGAAGACACCTTCACCTCAAACCCCTTTCTTCTCCCTGTATTGAACTAACTTCTACAAGTAAACCTAAAATCCTGTGATCGACTCTGAAAATCCCTTCCCGAAACTTCTTTGAATCTGATTTGGATGTCTGTTTCTGTCCTCGTTTATGTGGTACAATGAATAGATCATATCCAACAATAATTTCTAATTCAAATACCAAATATTCTTTATCAGCTGTAGCTTCCTGCAGCAGGAAAGAGAGATCAGCATATAGCACAGGCAAAGCATAGTTAGAGCTCACTAAATATTTCTAAAATAAAGAAATGAATATATCATCTGATAAATAGCCCCAAAGAAGGTGAGATGACACTCACCTGTCTGAAAGATGGCCGTAAATCAGACTTCCCAGCAATGACCCAGCCATAAATAGGGAATGAACCATTATTATTACTATTATTTGAGACAGGGTCTCACTCTATCGCCTAGACTGGAGTGCAGTAGTGCCATCTCGGATTACCATAATCTCTGCCTCCCAGGCTCGAGTAATTCTCCTGCCTCAGCCTCCCAAGTAGCTGGGATTACACGAGTGAGCCACTACTGCCTGGTTAATTTTAGTCACAGAGATTCACACGCCAGGTACTACTGGAAGAGAAGGAAATCAGCACAGCAGAGCTTGAGGAGTTTCAGCTCTTTAATGGAAACTCCTCCAAACTCCAATATGTGATGTACATAACCCTCTGCTATGCGGGTCCTCCCTCCCTCTCTAGATTCATCTACAGACACTGTGCTCTGGTAGCCCAAATTCTAAAACTAAACTAATTTCAGCCTTTCAAATGCAGCTGCCTCTCTGTTTCAAGTCCCAACCTTCCAACAGTCTGTACTCATGTGTCTACATGTCTTTATTCATTTTCTCCTCAGACAACCCACTCCTTTTATTGGGTTAAGTTATATACATTCTTTGGGTATTATAATTAAAAACATAAAAGCACATATTTTTTTTTAAAAAAAAAAGACTTCAGTCTTTAGTTACCAAAATTTTAAAAATATATTAGAAACCCATAATTTTACAGGAAGACTTTTTCATCATGTAGGACACATGAGGGCCTTGCCTTTGACTTCACTTAGCAGTTTATAACTCAACTATTACAATAACTATCTTCTTTGCTTACACATGGAATCACTTGAAGAGCTTCAAAAATACTGATGCCTGGATCCTGTACCCAAAGGTTACTTGTTGTGGGTATCAGTCTTGCAATGAGTATTGAGAACACTGACCTAGCATAATATTTGCCAAAGAGTATTTTAATTACTTTAAACACTATAGGTCTTTCTCACTAGATTAGATGATATAATAGCAGATTCATGTTTAGTGTGTTCAGTTCATTCATTCAATACTAACACACTTGACTGTATTGTAGAGTAGGTAAGCAATTGCTGCTACCTGCTGAAAAAGTGAAGGAAGAGTTGACTACAGTAACTATCTGAAGACTAAAGGTACAAAGCAAGTCTATTCTTTGTGTTAACTCCAAACATCTCAATCATATAAATAGAAGATCTAAACATGTCCCTTTACCTCAGTCACAATGGTGGAGACGAAGGAGCTTTGGTGGTACACCCAGCCATTTACACAGGGTTCCATGTTTGGTTCACTCTGTTTAAGAAGGTCACATTCAAGTGAAGGAGATGCCACTGGGGATGGGTGAAACAATGACACCTCTCTTGCCTCAGATTTGAGTTCAGCGAGATGGAAATTCTCAGGAGGGCAACCTGGCTGAGAGTCCCAGTGTCATTGTCAGAGACAGTGTCATGGTCCATGATGTGGACTTAGCAGTGATGACCAGAGGTGAATGCAATGAAATTCTCCAATAGAAGACAAGGATAAAGTATAATGATGGAGATTGTAATGAAAACCGTCTAAAAGATCTGGAATCTCCCTAGACCACCCACTTGATCCAGGAGGATATCAAAACCCAATGAGACAGAACAGGTGACCCCCAAGAGGAAGCACAATGACCTTGTAGAGATAAGTTCAGAAGGAGAAAATGTTCCCTTTCACAAAGTCACAGTGGTGTCGTATGGATCCTTATACCTGTCACACCACCACAGAAGAGCAGTGGAAGGACTTTCATCAAGTCCTTTGAGTTTAGGCAGCTAGACAGTTTCAGCAAAGTCACAGATATAATTACTTGGCAAAGAAGAAACAAAAAATAATTATTATTTAGCAAAGAGACATCCATCTTTTGACAACGGAATCTTCTTAAAACACTACTCTGTGAAACATCATGATATCCGAACTTCCAGAGAATTCAACAGTGGACTTTGAGGTGGATACAATTTCTGCACAACCTAAACTACACCTAAAATTATGCCTGATCAATGGTATGCCATTCTTTTTGGAAAAGGGATATTGGATACTTAAAAATGAACTGCTTTATGATATTTTGTGCAAACAGAATGGCTTTTTCTTGCTGAGGACTGACTTTTGACTAAAAGTTAATGAAAACTATCTCTAATTAAAGCAAGTGGAATGTTAAGTATAAACATTGACTTTTGGTAACTGAAGTTCTGTTTCGGTTCAAATCATACCAGAGACAGTGGTGTTAAGATTTTTGAAATAGGGAAATAAAGATAAGAGGTAGAGAGGAAGGGAACAGTATCTTTATGTGATAGTTTATTTCACCAAATTGGTTGATTTTTTTCAAATAGCATTTTGAACTTTCTGATGCTATTGCTGTAAATAAAGTAATGGAATTTATTTGTATACTTAAAAATCTATTTTTACATTTATAAGTAAAACATGACATCAGTGTTATAAAGTCTCATAGTCTCATATTCCAGTTAATAAGTGATAGGTACATAAATAATTATACTGTAATGTCATAAGATAACTATAAAGAAGATAGTGTCCTATAGAAGAATTAAAGAGAAACTCTTCAATGATGCCTGGGTAAATGCCATGAGACAGACAAGTCATCACTGTACAAATTAGCTTTACTCTGTCACCCAGGCAGGAGTACAGTGGCACGATCTCGGTTCACTCCAACCTCCGCCTTCTGGGTTCCTGCAATTCTCCTGCCTCAGCCTCCCAAGTAGCTGGGTTACAGACACCCACCACCACACCTGGCTAATTTTTGTATTTTTAGGAGGGACAGAGTTTCACCATGTTGGCCAGGCTGTTCTGTAACGCCTGACCTCATGATCCTCCTGCCTTGGCCTCTCAAAGTGCTGGGATTACAGTTGTGAGCCACTATGTCCAGCCAACTTTTACCTATCCTTCTATATATATATATATATATAT
>NW_016107924.1:941915-950204 GCF_001604975.1 Cebus imitator | reverse complement strand
CCACATTTTCCCTGTCCAGTCTATCATCGATGGGCATTTGGGTTGGTTCCATGTCTTTGCTATTGTAAACAGTGCTGCAATGAACATTCGTGTGCATCTGTCCTTAAATAGAATGATTTAAAATCCTTTGGCTATATACCCAGTAATGGGATTGCTGGGTCAAATGGAATTTCTGTTTCTAAGTCCTTGAGGAATTGCCACACTGTTTTCCACAATGGTTGAACTAGTTTACAGTCCCACCAACAATGTAAAAGTGTTCCTATTTCTCCACATCCTCTTCAGCATCTGTTGTCTCCAGATTTTTTAATGATCGTTATTCTAACCGGCGTGGGATGGTATCTCAATGTAGTTTTGATTTGCATTTCTCTAATGACCAGTGATGATGAGCATTTTTTTCATATGTTTGTTGGTCTCATATATGTCTTCTTTTGTAAAGTGTCTGTTCATATCCTTTGCCCACTTTTGAATGGGATTATTTGTTTTTTTCTTGTAAATCTGTTTTAGTTCTTTGTAGATTTTGGATAAAAGTCCTTTGTCAGATAGGTAGATTGCAAAAATTTTTTTTCCATTCTGTTGGTTGCTGGTTCACACTAATGAGTGTTTTTTGTTTTTTGTTTTTGCTGTGCAGAAACTCTGGAGTTTAATTAGATCCCATTTGTCTATTTTGGCTTTTGTTGCCAATGCTTTCAGTGTTTTAGTCATGAAGTCCTTGTCTATACCTATGTCTTTAATGGTTTTGCCTAGGTTTTCTTCTAAGGCTTTTATGGTGTTAGGTCTTATGTTTGAGTCTTTAATCCATCTGGAGTTAATTTTAGTATAAGGTGTCTGGAAGGCGTCCAGTTTCTGCTTTCTGCACATGGCTAGCCAGTTTTCCCAACACCATTTATTAAACAGGGAATCCTTTCCCCATTGCTTGTTTTTGTCAGGTTCGTCAAAGATCAGATGATTGTAGATCTGTGGTATTGCCTCTGAGGCCTCTGTTCTGTTCCATTGATCTATGGGGAAGAGGGTAACTTTTCCCATTTGTAAGATGATAGATATGTTAATTGGTTCCACCACAGTTAACATTTTATATATTTCTATATATACTTATATATACATACATATATATATATCTTATAACATCATGTTGCTTTTCTTAAATATACACAATAAAATTTATTTTAAAAAGCCAAACAATTGTATATACATTCCATAAAATACTATTCAGCAATAAAAAGGAACAAACTATTAATATACACAGCAACTTAGATGAATATCTATAGAGTTTCTGAATTTATAAAAGCCAACCTGAGAAGGATATGTATCATATTATTCTTCTAGAAAGAGGGATATTTGTGGAGATGGAACTGTTCACTCTCTTGATTGTGATGATGAGCACACTGAATTACACACATAATATCGTATAGTACTACATGCATATACAGATAAACTGACTGGGGAAATATTAATAAAATCAGTGGATTGTATCAATATCAAGATCCTGGTATTATACTTCATTGTACCATACTAGCATCTTGATGTTGATACTATTATACTACAGTTTTGTAAAATATTACCGTTAGGAGAAACAAGGCAATGAATATATGATTTCTCCTTGTGTCATTTCTTGTAACTGCATGAAAATCTATAATAATCTAAAAAAATATTTCAATTAAAAACAGAGATATAGATCAATGGAACAGAACAGAGACCTTGGAAGCAATGTCACACATCTACAACCATCTGATAACCTGACAAAAACAAGCAATGGGGAAAGGATTCCCTGTTTAATAAATGGTGTTGGGAAAACTGGCTACCCATGTGCAGAAAGCAGAAACTGGACCCCTTCCTGACACCTTACATTAAAATTAACTCCAGATGGATTAAAGGCTTAACATAAGACCTAACACCATAAAAACCATAGAAGAAAACCTAGGCAATACCATTCAGAACATAGGCATAGGCAAGGACTTCATGACTAAAACACCGAAAGCAATGGCAACAAAAGCCAAAATAGACAAATGGGATCTAATTAAGCTTAAGAGTTTCTGCACAGCAAAAGAAACTATCATTAGATTGAACTGGCAACCAGCAGAATGGGAAAAATTTTTTGCACTCTACCCATCTGTCAAAGGTCTAATATCCAGAATCTACAAAGAACTAAAGCAGATTACAAGAAAAAAACAACAACAACAACAACAAAAAACCATTCAAAAGTGAGTGAAGGATATGAGCGCTTTTCAAAAGAAGACATACATGAGGCCAACAAACATATTTTAAAAAATGCTCATCACTGGTCATTAGAGAAATGCAAATCAAAACCACATTGAGATTCCATCTCATGCCAGTTAAAATGGCAATCATTAAAAAAATCTGGAGACAACAGAAGTGGGAGAGGATGTGGAGAAATAGGAACACTTTTACACCATTGGTGGGTGTATAAATTAGTTCAACCATTGTGGAAGACAGTGTGGTGATTCCTCAAGGATCCAGAAATAGAAATTCCATTTGACTCAGCAATCCCATTACTGGGTATATATCCAAAGGATTATAAATCATTCTATTGTAAAGACACATGCACATGAATGTTCATTGTGGCACTGTTTACAATAGCAAAGACCTGAAACCAATGCAAATGCCCATTAATGATAGACTGAACAAAGAAAATGTGGCACATATACACCATGGAATACAATGCAGCCGTAAAAAAACAGAGAGTTTGTGTCCTTTGTAGGGACATGGATGATTCTGGAAACCATCATTCTCAGCAAAGTGACACAAGAACAGAAAACTAAACACCACATGTTCTCCCTCATAGGTGGGTGTTGAACAATGAGAACACATGGGCACAGGGAGGGAAACATCACACACTGGGGTATGTTGGGGGGTGGGGGGCGGGAGGCTAGGGGAGGGACAGTGGGGGATGGGGAGATTGAGGAGGGATAACACTGGGAGAAATGCCTGATGTAGGTGATGAGGGGATGGAGACAACAAACTACCATGGCCTGTGTGTACCTATGCAACAATCCTGCAGGATCTGCACATGTACCCCAGAACTTAAAGTACAATTAAAAAAAAAAGAAAATTTTCTATTAGCTAAGTGAGTTAATGAATTAAACTTGTAATTTTAAAGGCTTAAACTCCCCTGCAAAAATTTCAGAGTATGCCCCCTTTTGTTTATTATGAGTTTAATAGCAATTCTTCTTTTCCTGGGCCGCATGCACACTTTCACTAATTTGTTTAGCAAACATTGACTGATTATCTACTATGTTGCAAGCACTGCCTTCAAGCACTGCCTTCAAGCACTGCACTGTTGCTTGGGCAATGGAACTGCTGTGTTTCTCTCTAAGTCTATTTGAAAAATAGTTGTTTCATTTTGGAAGTAATGGTGTCAGCCACAATATTTGGGCAAAGAGCAAAAGAGAGATAAAATGGAATTGGCTAATGTTAAAATCAAAGCCTCACCGAAAACAGTAATGTGCATTGAAGCAGAGAATTGTCCTCAAGGAGAAAAGACATAATCCATATTGAAATTGTGCCTGAAGCACTTCATTGTACTGTATTTAAAATGTTTAAAGAAAGCTTGGAACAAATAAAGCCCTGAAAACATCTTTCAAATTGAAAAAAAAAAAATGAAAAAGGTGGAAAAGTTATGTCATGCAAACTATAAGAAACCTGAAACAGTCATGTTAATATTAAAAAATATATAATTCAAAATGAGCATCACTAGAGACAGAGGCATAGTTTATAATGATAAAATAAACAATTCATCTGGATTCCTGAAACTAGCATGGAAAAGATCCTCCAATGTGCTATATATAAATGAATAAAGAAGCCTAAGGAAATAAACTCCTATATGAGCTGCCTTTCTCCTCTATTTACATTTCATAGAATTTAAATTTATATGAGTTCCTCATGTGACTGAACCTGAAGCATAATGTCAATTAACAAAAGATAGTAATGCCATCACATTCCACTTTGCTTTAATTAAAAGCAAAACATTGTAATAGAGATTTGACTTTATTCACCATTTTAATCTAAATTCATAACTAAAGCAGAAAAACTCTGGCTTTCTGTTCTTTTCATGGGAAAATTATAAAGCAGTTTACTTTTGTGTCTCTCAAATTTCACTTCCTTGAAATAACTGAACACAGTTTAACAGATTTCTTTTATTTAGAGAACATGTACATGCCAAAGTCCAATGTTAATTTCATAAGTCACATTAGGACAAGCATATTTAGAGAGTAAACCTTTAAATAGATTGTATTGTCAATAGCTGAAAGCATCTCTGCTAACCTCCTGATCTCAAAAGAACTGAGGAAGCTGTTTCCACTAGGGCTCTGTTGCAGTAGTGAGTTGGGGCCCGTGGGTGAGAAATTGATGCAAGGATCAATACAAGCTTAATTTGAACTAATAAAAGGAAATATTTTCTTCCTTTGAACTTATCTTCGTAAAGCAGTTGTGCCTCCTCTTGGAGCTCACGTGTTCACAATCAATGGCCTTTGAGGATCTCTTGAATCAAGTTGGAGGTCTTGGGAGATTTCAGATCCTCCAACTGGCTCTTATTTTTCCCTCTTTCATGTTACTTACCCCTCATTTACTGCTGGAGAACTTCACTGCATTCATTCCTGGTCATCGTTGCTGGGTCCACATCCTGGACAATAATACTGTATCTGATAATGACACTGGAATCCTCAGTGAAGATGCGCTCCTGAGAATCTCCATCCCGCTGGACTCAAACCTGAGGCCAGAGAAGTGTCGTCGCTTTGTCCATCCCCAATGGCAGCTTCTTCACCTGAATGAGACTATCCACAACACAAGTGAAGCAGACACAGAGCGCTGTGTGGATGGTTGGGTGTATGACCGAAGCTACTTCCCTTCAAACATTGTGACTAAGGTAAAAGTTCCCGTTAACCAGTTCTGGATACAAAATCTAAGCGTTTAGAAGAACATAAACATGCTTTAACCCTCTAGTTATTGTGTAGATACTATAGTCACCTCTCAGTCACTCTTTTGGAAAATAGTGATTTTGTTGTTGTTATTTATTTATTTATTTTGAGATGGAGTCTCGCTTTGTCACTAGGCTGGAGTTACTCCTGACCTCAAGTGACCCACCCGCCTGGGCCTCCCAAACTGCTGGAATTACAGGTGTTAGCCACTGCGCCTGGCTGCTTATTTTTTAATTGCCAGCCACTTGCATCAAATTTGAGGCAGTGAACTCAACCAACTAGATATAAATACAGCTATCACAAAACTAGTGTGAAGAGAAGACTAATGATTAGAAAAATATTCTTCCTGGTCACTTGTTCTCAGCCTAAGTTGCAAATTGGAAACAACTGTGTTATTTTAAAAATCTGCATGCTTTGGCTACGTGTTAGAAAAGCAAATCAGAGTGGATTTCATGCTGGCATTTATGTTTAAAAAAAAAATCTCCAGCCGGGTGCGGTGGCTCACGCCTGTAATCCCAGCACTTTGGGAGCCCAAGGAGGGTGGATCACGAGGTCAAGAGATCAAGACCATCCTGGCCAACATGGTGAAACCCCATCTCTACTAAAAAAATACAAAAATTAGCTGGGCATGGTGGTGCGTGCCTGTAGTCCCAGCTACTCGGGAGGCTGAGGCAGGAGAATTGCTTGAACCCGGTTGGCGGAGGTTGCAGTGTGCCAAGTACATGCCACTGCACTCTAGCCTGGCGCCTGGTGACAGAGCGAGACTCTGTCTCAAAAAACAAAAACAAAAACAAAAAACAAAACAAAACCAAAAAAAACACACCAAACTCCTTAATGTGTTTAATGTGCAGCAAAAAATTGAGAACCACTGAATTATGCAGTGCTGAGTGAATGTAAAGACAGATATTAATATAATCTGCAAGGTTTTGGGTGAGAATTTCCAGCGAAAGCCATGCTTACGCCAAGATTTGAATGGTATAGGTAAGAAAATGTAGTAAAAAGAGGCTAGAGAGTATGTCCACTGAAAGCTAATGCAGCAAGTGAACACTGAGAAGTCAAAAGCTGCTGTGAAGCTATGTTGTATTGGTTTCCTTCTCTTCCAGTGGGACATGGTATGTGATTATCGGTCACTGAAATCCGTGGTTCAATTCCTGCTTCTGACTGGAATGCTGGTGGGAAGCATCATAGGTGGCCATTTCTCAGACAAGTGAGTGTCTCCAGATCAGGGTTATCATTACTCTGCAGTGTTTTCATCAGCTTACAATTAATTCTTTCACAAAGAAGTGTTATTGAGTTATAATATGCAATTTATGCTGTTAGTGCTGCTTTGTTCCCCAGAGAGCTAGATACAGAAATGAATTAAAGTGAATTTAGTGAGGGCCATTTTGTTGCCACAGAGATCTCTAAACAGTGTCTCAGTATAGGATACTGAAATGACATCTCCATCGGACTAGGGGAATTTCAGAACAGAATCTAGAGAGTAGATACCATGTTACATAGTTTAGAAGGATGTGACTGAGTTACCTACAGGAAGAGAAGGGAAGGTGCTTCAAGATAGGAAATTCAGCCTCTTTAAAGACACAAATATATGAAATGGTGTGTAGACCTCGGCCAGGGATGTTTTGTTAGGTCCCTCCTGGACTCTGTGAGCTAAATGCTTGTGGATTCCCAGCCTGGTCGTCATTATCACAATTACCCCACTGTAATGAGTAGGTGTGTTAATCTGTTCTCATTCTGCTAATAAAGACATACCTAAGACTGGGTAATTTATAAAGGAAAGGGGTTTAATCAACTCACAGTTCCACATGGCTTGGAGGCCTCACAATTTTGGTGGAAAGCAAATGAACAAATTCATGTCTCAAATGGTGGCAGACAAGAAAGTGTGTTCAGGGGAACTCCTCCTCTTTATAAAGCCATCAGATCTCATGAGACTTTTTCGCTCTCAGGAGAACATCATGGGAAAAACCAGCCCCCATGATTTAATTACCTCCCACTGGCTCCCTCCCATGACACATGGGGATTATTACAATTCAACATGAGATTTGGTTGGGGACACAGAGCCAAACCATAACAATATAAATTTTAAAGTAATGTCTTTTTTTTTTTTTTTTTAGTTCTGTGAAGAATCTCAATGGTAGTTTAATAGGAATAGCTTTAAATCTATAAATTGCTTTGGCCATGTATTAGTCCACTCTCATGCTGCTACAAAAAACTCCCTGAGGCTGGGTAATTTATAAAGAAAAGAGGTTTAATTGACTGACAGTTCAGCATGACTAGGGAGACCTCAGGAAACGTACAATTGTGGTGGAAGGGGAAGCAAACACATCCTTATTCACATGGTGGCAGGAAAGAGAAGTGCAGAGTGAAGGGCGTGAAAGCCCCTTGTAAAACTGTCAGATCTCATGAGAACTCACTCACTATAGTTAAACCAACATGGAGGTAACACCTCCATGTTTCAATTGATTCAATTACCTCTCACCAGGTCCCCCTTAAAACACATGGGGATTATGGGAACTACAGTTCAAGATGAGATTTGTGTGAGGATACAGACAAACCATTTCAAGGCATTATAACCATTTTTACAATATTGACTCTTTCTATTCATGAGCATGGAATGGTTTTCCATTTTTTGTGTCATCTTTGACTTCTTTAAGTAGTTTTGTAGTTCTCCTTGTAGACATCTTTCACTTCACTAGTTAGCTGTATTCCTAGATATTTTATTCTTTTGTGGCAATTGTGAATGGGATTGCATTCCTGATTTGGCTTTCAGCTTGACTGTTCTTGGTGTATAAGAAAGTTAGCAACTTCTGCACATTGACATTCTATCCTGAGACTTTGCTGAAGTTGTTTTTCAGCTTTAAAAGCTTTTGGGCTGAGACTCTGGGGGTTTATAGATACAGTATCATGTCATCTGCAAACAGGGATAGTTTGACTTCCTCTCTTCCTATTTGGATGCTCTTTATTTCTTACTCTTGCCTGATTGCCCTACCTATGACTTCCAATACTATGTTGAATAGGAGTGGTGTCTTATGCCAATTTACAAGGTGAATGTGTTGAGCTTTTGCTTATTCAATATGATGTCGGTTGTGGGTTTGTCATATATGGCTCTTGTTCTTTTGAGGCATGTTTCTTCAATACCTACTTTATTGAAGGTTTTTAATATGAAATGTTGTTGAATTTTATCAAAAGCCTTTTCTTGATCTATTTAGATAATTGTGTGGTTTTTGTCTTTAGTTCTGTTTATGTGATGAATCAGACATACTTATTTACAAATATTGAACCAATCTTGCATCCCAGGGATAAGATATACTTGATTATGATGGATAATCTTTCTGATATGCTGCTGGATTTGGTTTGC
>NW_016107924.1:927497-941650 GCF_001604975.1 Cebus imitator | reverse complement strand
TGGTGGTGGTGGTAGGCTTGTTGGGTGTTTTACTGTAGTGATTAGATATGATTCCTCTATCTTTATCCTTTGTTTATTGGCTCTTCTAGTATGCTTAATAGTTTTAGTTGCTTTCATAATGGTAATCACCATCTCTTTACTTCAAGACGTAAGATTCCCTAGAGAATGTTTTTGGCTGTTTCTGTGGTGATAATTCCCTTAGTTTTTTTGCTTGTTTGTAAAAGATTTTATATTTCCTTTATTTCTGAAGCATAGAAGAATTTGGCTGGGTATAATATTCCTTTCTGGCAGTTTTTTCTTTGAGGACTTCAGATGTATTATCCCACTTTCTCCTGTCCTCCAAGGTTTCTGCTCAGAAATTTGCTGTTAGTCTAATAGGAATTCCTTTATATGTGACTTGTTGCTTTATTCTTGCTGCTTTTAGTATTTTTTCTTTGTCTTTGCTTTTTTGACAATTTGACTGTAATGTGTCTCATATGGGACCTGTTTGAGTTGAATCTATTTGGCATTCTTTGAGCTTCTTGTACCAGGATGTCCATCCTGCTCCCAAGACTTGGGAATTTTTCAGCTATTATATCATAAAATATATTTTCTAACCTTTTCCCTTCTCTTCTTCTGGAATTCTCATAATGCAAATATTTATTCACTTAATGGTGTTTATAAATTCTGTAGGCTTTCTTCAGTTTTTGTAATTCTTTTTCTTTCATCTCTCTCTGCTATTTTTAGCAAACTGTCTTTAAGTTTAGAAATTTCTTCTACTTGGTCCAGTCTATGGTTGAAGCTGTCAGTTGCATTTTTAAATTTTATTCATTGAATTATTCAGCCTTAGGATTTCTGTCTGATTCTTTTTTATATCTATATCTTTGTTAAATTTCTCATTCAAATTATGTGTTGTTTTTGTAATTTTATTGAATTGCCTATCTATAGTCTCTTGTATCTCACCGAGTTTGTTTAATATTGTTATTTCGGATTCTTTTTCTGGCATTTTGTATATTTCTCTATCATTGGGATCTATTATAGGAAAATTATTGTGGTCCTTTAAAGGTGTCAGATTTCTTCCTTTGTAATGTTTGATTTGTCTCTACATTGATTTCTTTGCATTGAGAGGAAAGGTTGCCTCTTACAAGTTTATGAAGAAGCTTCATAAGGAAAGACTTATTTGTATGAATGGGTCTTGCATTGTCACTTTTATGGGGTATGTTAGGCTTTGGTTCTTTGTGGGTAGTATAGTTTCTGTGTAGTTTCTTCAGCTTTAACTTAGGCTAGTGTCATGTACTAGTGTCTATGTACTAGTGTCTAAGCAGCATAGGCTGCAACAGTTGGTTATGGTAGTAAGGTTTTGCTGGGGTTCAGCTTGCCAGGCTGTTTCTCAGGGGTGCATGCTGGGGTGCATGCATGCATGTGTGGTTTGGTGAAGTTAAGCCTAGGGTTAGACCTATGGAGGTGTTACTCTGTTCTAGATGGAACACAGAGGTTCATAAACCAAGATCAACAATAAAAGTCCAATTTTCTTGATGAGAGCCCCTTAGGCAACCCAACAGAAACTTTGATGCATTGTTCAACTAACATATATAAGCTTAGCCTTGGCTTGCATAATCTTAGAGACCCAAATACGTATTTAACTCTTTCGTAGTTCATATACTATGCAGAATCTCTACCATGCTAGATACATATGTTAATATAGTAGACACTTATTACATATTACAGTTCCAACATTGTAGCTTCTTTTATACAGTATCAGTTGGTATCAGATGCCTTCTTGTTATTAAATGACAAAATTTTGATATTGTTAGTCTGTATTATAAACAAGGAGGATTACTTCTGAGGATATTCTTGTTGTTGATTTAGCTCTTGATCTTTCAAGATTTCAAGTACACAAAACAATTTGTTAAAATATTATCAAATTTTAGAGTAAGCTTTCATTTTCTTAAGTTTTTACCTCAAGTTATTATTGCTGTCATAATCTAACATGACTCTCTGTTTCTCAGGTTTGGGCGAAGATTGATTCTCAGATGGTCTTTCCTTCAGCTTGCCATCACTGACACCTGCACTGCCTTTGCTCCCACCTTGTCTGTTTACTGTTTACTACGCTTCTTGGCAGGTTTTTCTTTAATGAACATCATTTCAAATAATACTACACTCAGTAAGTCAACCATTGTGATCTTCTCTATTTTTTGAGCCTGGAATCTGAAACTGAAATTTCATCTTTATTTGACTTTAATATGCTCTATGGGTTTTCTTTCAGGTACCGAGTGGATAAGGCCCCAGTCTAAAGCCCTGGTAGTAATACTGTTATCTGGGGCCCTTAGTATTGGACAGATAATCCTGGGAGGCTTGGCTTATGTCTTTCGAGATTGGCAAACCCTGCATCTGGTGGTGTCTGTACCTTTCTTTGTCTTCTTTCTTTTCTCAAGGTAGGAGCCTTTTCTCTTGTCTTATGGGGTCCTGGAATGAAAATGAATATTGAATAAGAACATATTGATTTTCTTAGTCCCACATTTGGACCTAGACTGATGTTCTCATCTGTTCACTCTGTGCAGCTTGAGAAACAGAATGGTAAATAGCAGTGACTTCTGCCTGGGAGTTCTGATGTAAAATTTGAAAAAACTTTTATAGTGGACATAGAAAAATTCCAATTTTGTTTTTCTTACTAAAAATATAGACCCAAAGGAATATCTCAAAATATTTCGAAAGGAATATCTCTGATTCATTTTTACCTGGAAATAAATCAGGCTATGGTGATGTGTATAATGCTTTTCACTTTTACAGGTGAAATTGGATAAAAGCAAGAGACCACAAGTGTATTCATACAGCTCTTTGGCAATAGAGCAGCACAGTTTCACCAGTACTAAAAGTTGGTACGCAGTTTGAGTGATTTATAGCATGCGTTCAGCACTTCCTCCTCCATCAGATAATTTTAATAAACATTTATTTGTGGCAAACTTCTTCTCTACCTTTAAAAGCAATCTAGGGGAGATCAGATTCAGTTAGAAATTACTGGACCATTGAGATATTACTACAGCTTTAACACAGTGAGATGAATTTTGATAGAGTAGAGCATAATCCATGTCAGACTCATCCATTATCTTATTCCATCTTCATAACAACCCAATAAGGAATATAGCACTGCTGTTTTCATTTTATTGACAAGGAAACTGAAGCAGATGTAAATGAATGACTCACTTGCATACTAAGTTACCAACATAGCTGCTAGTGGCAGAAGTACTTCCAACCTTTGAGCAGCTTTAAGCTTACATAATTTGAAGACTTATTTATTTTTTTTAAAGAATACATATCATCGACATAAATTTGCTAGAACTCATGCCAAGCTTTGGAAAGAACTTATGCATGTAGGGAGCCTAAAGCTTAAGCTTCACAGACTCCTTTGAAAATTTTCCTGTGATCAAACAAAGAAGCGATTTAACTCCAAAGTCTGTGTTCCTAAACCATGAAGGTGTTCTGCAGGATCATGGTCATGTTTTCCTAGTATTTGTATAATAAAATATGACTTTCTATTTCCAACCCAACTAAGTGGTGGGTATAAATAGAAGGCAAAAGGCACGCGTAGCCAATAATCATATAACTAATAAGAAAGACAGAGATAACTGCATTTGTGTGTTTTTCTTTTATCAGGTGGCTGTTTGAATCTGCTCGGTGGTTGATAATCACCAATAAACTAGATGAGGGCTTAAAAGTACTTAGAAAAGTTGCACGCACAAATGGAATGAAGAATGCTGAAGAAACCCTGAACATAGATGTGAGTAGGAAAGGGAAGGTGGTTACTGGGTTGAAGAGACAACACAAGCTGACATCTGTCTTCTCCTTGTCGAAATAGACAAACTGCTTCTAAGAAGGGTAGCTAGCTGAGAACACAAGCTCGGTTCTCATTTTTTCAAGGCCATCTTATTTAAAAGAAGCTTTGGGAATTATGTAACTATCTCTTCCTTTAGCTCACTTCCTGATCTGAATCTATAATCTATGCATCCTTGTGGATACACTACACCCCTTTGGGGCCTCATTTTCAAATGTCTTTATTGCTGCATGATTTCCTGAAGGCTCCTTTAATGTTCTCATTTATTTTCCTTCACACCACTTTCACTCCTGTAATTGTGTATCATATATCACACTTGAGAGAAAGGGAACACATTTCCCTTGTCCTATGGAGTGCCAGTTCTTATCACAATGCCTGGGGCGATGTTGGTAAATGATTCATGTTTGTTATTGAAGGTTGTGAGATCTACCATGCAGGAGGAACTGGATGCAGCACAGATCAAAACAACTGTGTGTGACTTGTTCCGCCACCCCAGTATGCGTAAAAGGATCTGTATCCTGTTATTTATCAGGTGGGCATTACAGTATATCAGGGGCATTAAAAGTGTGGTGACATGAATGGATTTTTTTATTTCAAAGGTTACAACAGTACTGTGTGTGTTTGTGTGTGTGTGTGTGTGTGTGTGTGTGTGTGTGTGTGCAAGTACACGTAGGGCTGATTTGTACATAAAAGATGAAGAAAATATACAGATACCTGCCACATTTGAAGGTAGGCAGAGGGTTATGTAGACTCACATGGACTGGTTACACAGTGAGGAGTCAGTTAGCCCTATCATCCTGCTAGTCTCATCGCTGCTGATTGATACTGAGGATAAATTTTGGTGTTTAATTTTCGTTATTTTTTTCAATTCTACTTGAAACAAATCTTAGTAATGTGCACAGATTATGAATGTGTACAACTCCAAGAAAGACAGAAAGAGAAAGAAAAAAAAGAAAAGAAAGAGAGAGAGGGGGAGGAAGGGAGGGAGGAAGGGAGGGAGGGAGGGAAAGAAAGAAAGAAAAGAAGAAATGAAGGAAGGAAGAAAAGGAAGGAAGGAAGGAAGAAAAGGAAGGAAGGAAGGAAGGAAGGAAGGAAGGAAGGAAGGAAGGAAGGAAGGAAGGAAGGAAGGAAGGAAGGAAACAGAAAATATAATCAACACCCAGATTAAGATGTAGACAAACCTTGTGCATCATCTACAGCAATAACAACTTCCCTGCCAAAAAAACTTAAGGACAGTCTGGCCTCCATCACTATGTAGGATTGTTGCCTGATTTTGACCTTCACAAAATGTAAAAGAGAACATGGCTCTGTTTGTCACAGGCTCCTTTTCCTCTACTTTCTTAAGGTTTATCAGTGTGCTGCGTGTAACAATAGATTGTTCTCCTTCTCAGTGTTTCAGCATTCCAAAAGATGAATACAGTACAATTTCTTTATCTACTTCATTGTTGATGGACTTTTACTTATTTCCCATTTGGGGTGTTCGCACAAGGGCTTCTGTAGACAATCTTGTACATTGTCTCTTGGGGATATGTAAGTACTTACTTTGGTAGTGTCAGTAGAAAAAAATTTAAATATAATTCTGAATTTTTGAAAACCTATAAAAAGTGTTACAGGAGAGCATACGTCCACTTCTAAGCTGAACACAGTACTATTGAATTGTACAGTTTACCTCTTCCTAGGCATATCCTAGAGGTGGCTACTTCATTTAATTGCATTGTGCTTTATCACTTTTCCCCTACCCACCACATCACAGACTCTGGCTTCTGAATCCTAGACAGTCAGAGTGGGACAAATATGTAGAGATAATGGTCAGAGAAGAACTTTCTTGCTTGGAATTGCTATGATATGTGGTGGTTTCTTCTGCCATAATGTCTAAAGCTAGTTCTTTCTGGATGTAGTAGATCATTATTGTGGACTAGTTCCATTATCATTTAAAACAACTTGTTATAGCTATATGATGTTTTTTATAAGCTATGTGGTAACTGCAAAGCAAAAACCTGTAATATGTTAAAATTAAAGCACAAAGAATCAAAAGATACTACTAGAGAAAAACACAAATAAAAACTCTAAAAGTGAAAGAAAAGGGAAAAAAATCTACAAAACAAGTAGAAAACAAGTAACAAAATGAAAGTGCTCAGCCCTTACCTATCGATAATTACCTTGAATGTAAATGGATTCAGTTCTGCAATTAAAGACATAGAGTGGTTGAATGTTATTTGTTTTTTACTTAAAATGGCTCCTGGTCATCTCCTACTTCCAAAGAGCCCACAGATGGTCTATAAGAGAAACACGTGTATCCCTGCCTCTGTGTCCCTCCAGTGTGCTTATTCATTAATCACATTCTCTGTCTCTGCTCTGACTCCTCAGGAGATAGCCACTGTTTCTTACCTTAAATTTCTTATAATTGTGTCAGGCACCACAACGCTGTGCTCCCAGATAGTGCTGCCAAGCAGGTAGTCTTTTTGAGAGTTACTCTCCAGCAAAGGGAAAATTCTTCATAGTAGTAGTGTTGGGGAGAAGAGAAAGAGCACTTACAGCATACTGACAGCTCTGGGAAAAGGAATTATTTCCCTAATTTTCAAGCTTTAATTCTTCTATGTTCATTGCTTATATACCATTGAGTGTGATGACTGACTCAGGTTAAGTTTTCCTGTCATTATCAACTATATGCTTGAAGACTTGGACAAAAGAATGACTGACAGGAGTCCTGTTCTTATAAAATGTCATGCAATTATTCAGGATAACTCTAAGATCGCCATCTTTAAAACAAAGTACTCTACAAATCGTACTGAGTCTTTATTTCTTAACAGTGACCAATAACAGCCTGGGCCAATATGATAATCAACTGCAGGACGTAGTCTCTAAACCTTATGACGTGTCTTTTCTATTTTGTTCACTACAGATTTGCAAACACAATACCTTTTTATGGTATCATGATCAATCTTCAGCATGTGGGGAGCAATATTTTCCTGTTGCAGGTACTTTTTGGAGCTGCTACTCTCATAGTCCGAGGTCTTGCTCTTTTCACACTAAATCATATGGGCCGTCGAATAAGCCAGATATTGTTCATGTTCCTGGTGGGCCTTTCCGTTTTGGCCAACACGTTTGTGCCCGAAGGTGAGAGAAGAGTGGACTTTGGGGGAAAGAAAGTGTCTTCTCTTCATTCTTCAGGAATTGTATTGGTCACACTTGCCTAAAACCAGGAATAAGGAGGGGTGCCATTTAAAGGCGGCATATTCCCCCAAAGCAATATGAGCATGTAATACAGATTTGGCTAAGAATTGAGAAAAAAGCCAGGGGCAGCTCAGATCTGCATTTATCTTCATCAACTCTGGAAGTAGCTAGATAGTGGTGCCATTCATTCCTGACAGTTTCTCTAGGACATCAGCCGATCACATGCCCTTTGGTTAATCATACTTTTGATAACAAGAATGGCATGTCTAGGCCTTGCAATTATATCCCATTTGAGCACACGATATGATTGCTTCCTTTGTGTGGGCTCTGTCTAGGTTTTTCCTCATTACTCTGTCTTCACTGACCAGTCTACTCACTGAGATCTGTGTAGCCACACTTGGGTGTGATGTTAAGTCAGCATGACTGCAGCCCTGGATTGGGGGAAATCTTTTTGACTTTAATGAAATAGAAATCCTTTGTTTTCAAGCAGAGAACAAATATATGGTAGGAACAACAAACTAGGCAGATTAAAAGCCTATTTACCTCCCTGTTAGACTATTTTATAAGTTAATACAATGATTATATATAATGATTAGGGGAAACTTAGTAGGCATTATGCCTTCCCTGCTTCCCAATACAAGATTGTATATTACCGCATAATAGATTGGGGAATTCAACTCCTCTTTCTGAATATTATCAATAATGTATATTTCCTGTCTTACATTAGAGCACTTTCTAATCTTATAAAGGTATGATTCTATTTCTTTTTACGTTAGGCAGAAAACATTCTCTGAAACTTCCTTTTAATGGCTTCCAAATTCTGAATTTATTTTTCCCCAAATAGAAGTTCTATTTCTTGCTTCCTTATGCCTATCATCATTCTGGATCTAGCCTCTCTTTACTCTGCCCTGCAACAAAGGAGATTTTTCATTAGTCTCTTGTGCAATACCAACTCCATGACAATACAGCATCTGCACTAGATTGACTAAGTTATCCAGATTTACCTGGGACTTTCTTGGTTTTATCAATAAAATTTTCACATCACTAAAACCCCTTCATCCCTGGGAAATTGAGGATGGCTGGTCACTTTAAATTCTGCACTTTAATTGTAAAGTTCTCAAGTTTAGTGCTGAGTCTCAGACTCCTCAATAATTGTCCACATGATGATTCTACCTTCTATAGAATGGGCATAGCAAATACTGGACAGAATAAGTAAGAAAAAATTTCTGCTAAAATTTTCCCCTCCCTCTCTGAAAAACCTTAGATATGCAGGGGAATTTCCTGCATTAATCCAGATAATTTTATGCATTTTTGTCACCTAAGTTGATAATTCTAAGCTGATAATTTTTCAGCTTATCAACCACTGGATGTTCTCTGTCACTGTTGTTTCTACAGTATTTTTCAAACATGCAAATATTCAATAGGTTGTTTTTAAATTAAGTTTGGTGGATGTTGCTTCCTTTAGCCCAGATCTCAGAGTCTCACTGGTCTCTTCTATTTTCCAGAAATGCAGACCCTGCGTGTGGCTTTGGCATGTGTGGGAATCAGCTGTTCTGCTGCTGCTTTTTCCAGTTGTGCTGTTCACCTCCTTGAACTCGTCCCCACTGTTCTCAGGTATAAGAGATATCGATGCTCCACCAGAGCCCAAAATAACAATTTCCTACCAAACACTTACTGAGGGAATAAAACTGAGACCTGTTTATTATTATAAAAGCAATCATTTATGATACTAATAATATACTAACAAAAATTATGGCCAATGTTTATTGCAAGATGGCTTTGTGCCATCTACTGTGCTGGGCAGTATTTTAATGCATCATCTCACTAAGCTTTTGGACCACTCATCAGAGTAGGTGTAATGTGTAACAGTCTGTTTAAAATGATGAAAAGGAATCTTAACTCACATTGAATCTGATTAAAAACAGAAAATCATAGAGAAAATCTCAAAAGCAACTGTTTGCCCATGTTTTTAATGATTGTGTTTTACTGTCTTCTGTAGGTAAATCAAAATAATATGTCACAAATTATGTGTGTAGATTTTTTTCTGATTATCGTGTTTTGTCATTTATCTTTAGGGCAAGAACTTTAGGAATCGATTTAATGACTAGTAGGATTGGAGCAGCACTGGCTCCCCTCTTGATGACCTTAACAGTATTTGTTACCACTTTGCCATGGATCATTTACGGAGTTTCCCCCATCATTGCTGGTATTGTTGTCTTCCTCCTACCAGAAACCAAGAATCTGCCTCTGCCTGATACCATCAACGATGTGGAAAATCAGTGAGTTAATCTTCTAGCCGTGTCCTGAGAGAAGCAGTGTACTCTAGATCTGTGATAAGAGATGAAAAACACCATATGTATCCTTGGGATTAATATGAAAGCTTAGCCTTTTATGAGCTACTTCCACTTGGGCCATTGCGTTTCATTAGCAGCAGGGCCAGCTCTATCCATTCTGAATTCCAACACTAGATTACAGAGACACCCTCACTGGTGGTTTTAGTGATAAAGAAACAAAAATGAACTATGTCGTGATGGCACATACTACCTTTCCTCATGAAAGACACACACTCATGATGGTACCTAATGATTCTTGTTCTCACAGAGCTTGGGATATAGTGGGGAAAGAAACAAAATAGTGAAGGAAGACTGTCTTTAATAGTGAAGGAAGACTCTCACAAAGAGTTAAAGATCCTCCTTGAAAAGATAATAAAGGAGATAAATCTTGTCTAGTTGCCTATGAAATTCAGTCAGTCTTGCTGCCACAAGTAGTAGAAGGATTTAGGATTCAGAAAATAAACTAGGAAAAGTTATTTTTATTTTTTAATTTTAATTTTTAAGTTTTATTTTATTTGTGTATTTAAAGACAGGGTCTCATCTGTCACCCAGGCTGGAGTGCAGTGGGGCAATCACAGCTCACTGAAGCCACGACTTCCTGGGTTCAGGTGATTCTCTCACCTCTGCCTCTCAAGTAGCTGAGACCACAGGTGCATGCCTCTACACAGGGCTAATTATTTGTATTTTTAGTAGAAATTGGGTTTCACTGTGTTGCCCAAGCTGGTCTCAAACTCCTGAATCTCAAGCAATCCACTTGCCTTGGCCTTTTATTTTGTTTTTAATTGACTCAAAATAATTGTACATATTATGGGGAACAGTGTGATGTTTTGATACATATAAATCAGGGTAATTAGCAAATCTATAATCTTAAACACTTATCATTTATTTGTGGTGAGAACATCTAAATCCCTTCTTATAGCTCTTTTGAAATATATAATACATTATTGTTAGTTATGGTCACTTTACTGTGCCATGGAACACTAGAACTTATTTATCCTATCAAACTGTAACTTTGTACCTGCTGATGAACCTCTCTCTGTCTCCCCCTACCTCCTTCCTTCCCTAGCCTCTGACAACCACTATTCTACTATCAACTTCTATGAAATCAGCTTTTCAAAGATTCTACATATGAGTGAACTCATGCAGTATTTGTCATGTGCTTCTCTTATTTCACTTAACATGGTTAATCCATGTTGTCATTAACATACCGTAATCCATGTTAAGTGGACAGGATTTCATTCTTTTTTATGGTCATATTGTATTTCATTGAATATATATATGAGTATATATATGTGTATATATATATTCAATGAAATATAATATATATTCAGTATGTATATTGACATATATATCACACACACATACATATTTATATATATATAAATGTATAACTTTTCAAAATCTACTTATCTGTTGATGGACACTTAGGTTAATTTTATATCTTCCCTATAGTGAATAGTGCTGCAATACATATGGGAGTGCAGCTATTTCTTTGACATAGTGTTTCATTTCCTTTGGATATATGCCCAATAGAGAGATTGCTGGATATTATGGTGGTTAACTTAATTTGTTGAAGAATCTTTATACTGTTTTCCATAATGGCTATGCTAATTTACATTTCTACCAATCATGTATAAGTTCCTCTTTCTCTACATTTTCACTGTCATTGGTTATTTTATGACTTTTGTTAATAGCCATTCTAATTCGGGTGAGATGATATCTCATTATGGCTTTAATTTGTATTTTCTTGATGATTAGTGGTGTTGATAATTTTTTTCAGATACCTTTTGGGCATTCATGTGTCTTCTTTTGTGAAATATCTATTCAGATCCTTTGCCCACTTTCAAATCATACTTTTTTACTGTTGAGTTCCTTTTGTATTTTAGTTATTAGTCCCTTGTTAGATGCATAGTTTGTGAATATTTTATTTCATTCTGCAGGCTGTCTCTTCACTTCCTTGATTGTTTTCTTTGCTGTGTAAAGGCTCTTTAGTTTGATATAATTCCATTTGTATATTTTTGCTATTTTGGTATTACCTCTTTAAATGTTTAGTACAATTCACCTGTGAAGCCTTCAAGTCCTGGACTTTTCTTTGATGGGGGACTTCTTATTATTGATTTAGTTTCCTTATTCTTTTATTGGCCTGTTGAGGTTTTCTAATTCTCCATGATTCAGTCTTAGAAGGTTTGTGTGTGTCTAGGAATTTATCTGTTGTTGTTTTTTTTTTCCAATTTTTTGGTTTATATTTGTTCGTAACAGTCTCTAAGGGTCCTATTTGTGACATCAGATGTGATGTCTTCTTTGTCATCTCTAATTTTATTTATTTGAGTCACCTCTCTTTTTTCTTAGTCTGGCTAAGGCTTTGTTGATGTTGTTTGTCTTTTCAAAAAACTAATTTTGCTGATCTTTTGTATTTTTGTCTCTTTTATTTATCCTGCCCTGATATTTATTATTTCCTTTTTCTAATTTTAATTTTAGTTTGTTTTTGTTTTTCTAGTTCCTTTAGGTGTAATATTAGTTTGTTTATTTCAGATCTTTAAATTTTTGTTGTAGACATTTAATGCTAAATGGCTTTTGCTGTATCCCATAGGTTTTGGTATGTTATGTTTGCATTTTCATTTGTCTCAAGGACTTTTTAAATTTTATTTTTATTTTTTCACTGACCCAATGATTGTTTAGGAGCATATTGCTTAATTTCCACGTATTTTTACAGTTTCCGGAGTTCTTTGTGTTACTGATTTCTAGTTTTATTACATTCTGGTCAGAAAAGATATTTTATATTAATTTGATTTTTAAAAATTTGTTGAGATTTGTTTTGTGGCCTAACATATGATTTAGCTTGAAAAATGTTCTGTGTGTTTCTGAGAAGAATATGTCTTGTGCAGCTGTTGGATGAAATGTTCTGTGATTTTTGGATATAGGATGTGATTTAATTTCAATATTTCTTAGTTGATTTTCTATCTGGATGATCTGTCCATTGCTGAAAGTCTCCTATTATTATTTTATGCAGCCTATCACTTCATTTAGGCCTATTAATATTTGCTCAATATATTTAGGTGCTCTGATGTTGGAACATATATATTTATAATTGTTTTATCTTATTGCTGTATTGACCCCTTAACTATTATGGTTGGTCTTATCTCTTTTTGCAATTTCTGGCAAAAAAAAAAACCTGCAAAAAGAAACAAGACCATAGTGTTTATTTTATCTGATGTAAGCATAGCTACTCCTATCTTTTTTTCAGTTTCCATTTGCAAGAAATATTTTTCTCCTTTTGTTCAATTTAAGTTTATGTGTGTGCTTATAGTTAAGTTAAAAATTTCATTCTATCACTCTATGTCTTTAATTTCAGAATTTAATCCATTTACTTTCAAGGTAATTATTAATAGATAAGGGTTTAACACTGCCATTTTGTTACTTGTTTTCTACTTGTTTTGTAGATTTTTCACCCTTTCTTTTATTTTTACAGTTTTTATTTGTGATTTTCTCTAGTAGTATCTTTTGATTCTTTGTGTTTAGTTTTAGCATATCTAGTATAGATTTTTGCTTTGCAGTTACCACAAAGCTTATAAAAAACATCTTATAGTTATAACAAGTTATTTTAAATGACAGCAAGTTGACACTGATCACAAAGAAAAGAGACGAAACAAGATCATCTGGTACAATTCACCTCTCCTTCCACCTTTTGATTTTTGTCATGATTTACACATTTATTTTGCTATCTCCTAACAAATTATTGTAGTTATTATTTTTGATAGTTTTTCTTTTTAGTTTTCATACTAAAGATATAAGTGGTTTACATGCCACAATTATGATACTAGAGTAACAATCACATTAAGGCCTTTTTCTTTAACTTCAAAGAACTCCACTTAGCATTTCTTATAGAACAGTTATGATAATGATGAATTCCCTCAGCTTTTTTATTTGCCTGGAAAGTCTTTATTTCAATTCATTTCTAAAATATAGCTTTATGGGTACAGTATTCTTGGCAGTCTTTTCTTTTTCTTTTTTGGCCTTTAGCATTCTGCATATAACATCTCAATCCTTTCTGACCTGCAAAATTTCAACTACAAGTCAGCTTCCAGGCATATTGGATCTCCCTTACATATGATTTGCTTCTTTTTTTTCTTTGTGCTTTCAATTGCTCTATTTGCCTGCTCTTTGAGAGTTTATTATGATGTGTCTTGGGATATTCTTGTTTGGGTTTAACTGATTGCTGACAAGAGATAATGTTTAAATAATAAAAACAGCATATTCACTTCTTATGTCTTTCATAACAAAGTATCACAAACTTAGGGACAAAAAAAAAAAAAAAGAAATTTATTGTCTCACAGTCCTGGAAGCTGGAAGCCTGAGATCATTTTATTGAAAAGGCCTTGACCGATTCCAGGTGGAAGATGGCCAACTAGGAACAGCCTAGCATTGCAGCTCCCAGTGAAAGTGCAGAGGGTGAGTGGACACCGCATTTCCAGACAGATTTTTATTGCCCACAGACCAGAAGATCCCCAGGCGGAGGAGCCCCATGGATCGCCAGCGCAGCTGTTTTGGCCAGCATGGCTGTTTTGGCCCAAGCGGCTGCTTTGTACGGTGGTTCTCCATACAAAATACACTGGGCCGGTGCCCTCTTAGCTGGAGATTGGAGCCCCAGGAAGACAGATCACCCATTCATCTGATTTGAAAGGGGACTGAAAGAGGGAGCCAGGCCAGGAGATCCCTGGGCAAAAAAACTGCCAGGAATCTCAGCGCCATTGTTTCAGCCAGCACAGTGAGTAACCGCACGGGAAATCACACAGATCCTGGCGCCTTTTCAACAGATGACTGGAACACCTGGGAGA
>NW_016107924.1:925266-926958 GCF_001604975.1 Cebus imitator | reverse complement strand
AAAAAAAAAAAAGGCAGCAGCATAACGGAAACTCATAAATAAAGCCCTAACTCCCTGGGACAGAACACCTGGGAAAGGAAAAAAGAAAGTTTATGAGTTCTGCTGCAGCAGACCTAAACATACCTGCCCAGCAACTCTGAACAATGGAGCTCACAGCTCAGCACTTGAGCTCCAATAAAGGACAGACTGCCTCCTAAAGCAGCTCCCTGACCCCTGTATATCCAAATAGTCACCTAACAAAGGAGAGAACAGACTGACATTTGGCGGGTATCTTTCTGACACAAAGATAGCAGAAGAAGAAACTAGCAGCAACCCTTACTGTTCAGCAGCTACTGCAGGTGATCCCCAGGCAAGCAGGGCCTGGAGTGGACCTCAGCAGTCCTACAGCAGAGGGGCCAGACTGTTAGAAGGAAAACTAAGAAACAGAAATAACTTCATCACCCACAAACTGGAAGTTCATTCAGAGACCCGATCTGAAAACTAGCAACTACAAAGACAACAGGTGGATAAATCCACAAAGATGGGAAGAAATCAGCTCAAAAAGGACGAAAACACCTGAAACCAGAACACCTCTCCTCCTACAAGGGATTGCAACTCCTACCCAGCAAGAGAACAACACTGGATGGAGAATCAGTGTGATGAAATGACAGAATCAGACTTCAGAGGGTGGGTAACAAGAAGCTTCTGTGAGCAAAAAAAACATGTTCTAACACAACACAAAGAAACTAAGAATGTTGAAAAAAGATTTGATGAAATGCTAATGAGAATGGACAACTTAGAGAGGAATATAAGTGAATTGATGGAGCTGAAAAACACAACACAAGGACTTCACAAAGAACGCACAAGTTTCAACAGCCAAATTGACCAAACAGAAGAAAGGATATCAGAGGTCGAAGATCAACTCAATGAAATAAAATGAGAAGGCAAGAATAGAGGAAAAACGGTAAAAAGGAATAAACAAAGTCTCAAAGAAATGTGGGACTATGTGAAACGACTTAATCTACGTTTGATAGGTGTACCTGAATGTGAAGAAGAGAATGAATACAAGCTGAAAAATACTCTTCGGGATATTATCCAGGAAAACTTCACCAACATAACAAGGCAAGGCAATATTCAAGTCCAGGAAATACAGAGAACACCACAAAGATATTCCTCAAGAAGAGTAACCCCAAGGCACATAATCGTCAGATTCACCAGGGTTGAAATGAAGGAGAAAATGCTAATGGCAGCCAGAGAGAAAGGTCAGGTTACTCACAAATGGAAGCCCATCAGACTCACAGCAGATCTCTCAGCAGAAACCCTACAAACCAGAATAGAATGGGGGCCAATATTCAACATCCTTAAAGAAAAGAACTTTCAACCCAGAATCTCCTATCCAGCCAAACTAAGCTTCCTAAGTGAAGGAAAAATAAGATCCTTTGCGAACAAGCAAGTACTCAGAGATTTCATCACCACCAGGCCTGCTTTACAAGAGCTCCTGAAAGAGGCTCTACACATATAAAGGATCAACCAGTACCAGCCACTCCAAAAACATGCCAAACGGTAAAGAGTAACAACACAATCAAGAGTCTGCATCAACTAACGGGCTAAATAGCCTGCTAGCATCAAAATGGCAGCATCAAATTCACACATAACAATATTAACCCTAAATGTAAATGGACTAAATGCCCCAATCAAAAGACACAGACTGGC
>NW_016107924.1:919512-921736 GCF_001604975.1 Cebus imitator | reverse complement strand
TTCTACTATAAGGACACATGCACACGAATGTTCATTGCAGCACTGTTTACAATAGCAAAGACCTGGAACTAAGCCCATCGATGATAGACTGGACAGGGAAAATGTGGCACATATACACCGTGGAATACTATGCAGCCATAAAAAAACAATGAATTCGTGTCCTCTGTAGGAACATGGATGAACCTGGAAACCATCATTCTCAGCAAAGTGACAGAAGAGCAGAAAATCAAACACCGCATGTTCTCTCATAGGTCAGGGTTGAACAATGAGAACACATGGACACAGGGAGGGGAACACTACACACTGGGGTCTGTTGAGGGGAAATAGGGAAGGGATGGGGGGTGGCAGCAAATCACACTGCCATGTGTGTACCTGTGCCACAATCTTGCATGTTCTTCACATGTACCCCAAAACCTAAAAAACAAAAAAAAAAAAAAGAAAAGAAAATATATAATTATTATTAAACAAAAGAAATAGGAAAGAAAAGTCCTTGACTTCTCCAAAGGCTTTAGGAAAGAATCTATTCCAGATCTTTCTTCTCATTTCTGGTAGATCCTTGGATATAGTTTTCCAGCTCTAATCTTCACATGGCATCTTCCCCATGTATGTGTCTCTACATTCAAATTCCTCCCAACTTTTTTCTTTTTTATATGGCGTCTTGTTTTGACACCCAGGCTGGAGTGCAATGGCACAATCTCAGCTCACTGCAACCTCTGCCTCTCGGGTTCAAGCAATTCTCCCACCTCAACCTCCTGAATAGCTCAAATTATAGGCACCTGTCATCGTGCCAAGCTAATTTTTGTATTTTTGTAGAGACAGGGTTTCACCATGTTGATCATGCTGGTCTTGAATTCCTGGCCCCAGCGATCCATCTGTCTCAGTCTCCCAAACTGCTAGAATTATAGTCATGAGCCACCGTGCCTAGCCTAAAATTTCCCCTTCTTATGAAGGCACTCAGTCATACTGAGTGGGGTCTCATCCTATTCCAATATGAACTCATCTTGACTGGTTACATCTGCAACAACCCTGTTTCTGAGTAATGTCACATTCTGAGGTATTTAGAGTTAAGACTTCAATATATAAATTACTTTGGTGGGAAGGCACAATTTAACCCATAATTAATGGTGAATTTTTGTAAATTGTTTAAATTTACCCCTCAACTTTCTAAGACATCTTTTACCAGAGGTCTAAAAAGACCAAGTGAGAGTAGCAATTTTCAAAACTGCTTTTTTGGATCTGCATAGGCAACAGAACCTTTTACAGATAGGGTGTGATTCAATAGAAATACTGATTTATAAAAAACTGGTGGTATAATCCCATTTTGGGATATATATTCAAAGGAATATAATATATTCTAATATAATGACACATGGACATGCCTGTCCATTGCAACAGTATTCACAATAGCAAAGACATGGAACCAACCTAGGTGTCCATCAACAGTAGACTGGATAAAGAAAATGTGGTACATATACACCATGAAATATCATGCAGCCATGAAAACAAATATCATGTCCTTTGCAGCAACATGTGTGGAGCTAGAAAACATTATTCTAGGCAAAGTAATGCAGGAACAGAAAACCAAATACCATGTGTTCTCACTTATAAGTGGGACCTAAACAACAAGAATACATGAAAACAAAGAACTACAGACAATAGGACCTACTTGAGGATACTGATTGGGAGGAGGGAAAGGATTTTTTTTTTTTAAGTATCTCTACTCACATGAGCTTTCAAAAATAAAGTCATGGCTCTATTGGGCCACAAAGAATACATTTAAAATTTACAGTGTAAGCAAAAACTACTAATTTATTCTGCTAATAACAATGTTGTTTTTTATTCGTGCGTGTAGTCACACCATCAGTATGGCATGTGTTTGAATTATTCCAATAGTGCAGATGGAGTTACTGTGATTTAATAAGATTTTCTCAACTGCATTTATGACCAATATGATGCTCTTGGGAGGGGCCCCAGATGTGATTTAGATGGTCTGTGTCTGCTAGAAGGAAGCATCGAGTTTCAGTCCATAAGGGATTTGAACCCCTGACTTTGGCCTTATTACACCATGTTCTAGCCAACTGTGCTAATTGGTCACACATGGCAGAAATTTTGGAGACAGGGAAAAGATGTCAGAACATAGGATCCTTGGTTTTAACATGTTTGTTTTTATCTGATTTAAAAAATCCTTAGATTTGGGGTCAGATTTAGCTTGGTCTGAGTATTA
>NW_016107924.1:910542-917747 GCF_001604975.1 Cebus imitator | reverse complement strand
ACCTTCTGAAGTCTGATTCTGTCATTTCATCACACTCGTTCTCCATCCAGCCTTGTTCCTTTGCTGGTGAAGGGTTGTGATCCCTTGTAAGAGGAGAGGCGTTCTGGTTTCGAGTGCTTTCATTCTTTTTGTGCTGGTTTCTTTCCATCTTTGTGGATTCATCCACCTATCATCTTTGAAGTTGTTGACTTTCAGATTGGGTCTCTGAGTGGATGTCTAGTTTGTTGATGATGGAGTTATTTCCTTCTGTTTCTTAGTTTTCCTTCTAACAGTCTGGCCCCTCTGCTGTAGGACTGCTGAGGTCCACTCTAGGCCCTGCTTGCCTGGGGATCACCTGCAGCGGCTGCAGAACATTAAGGGTTGCTGCTAGTTTCTTCTTCTGCTATCTTTGTCCCAGAAGGATACCTGCCAAATGTCAGTCTGAGCTCTCCTTTATGAGGTAACTCTTTGAATATACGGGGGTCAGGGAGCTGCTTGAGGAGACAGTCTGTCCTTCATAGGAGCTCAAGTGCAGAGCTGTGATCTCCGTTGTTTATTTAGAGTTGCTGAGCAGGTATGTTTAAGTCTGCTGCAGCGAAACTCATAAACCACCCCCCTTTTTTTCCCCAGGTGCTCTGTCCTGGGTAGTTAGCACTTTATTTACAAGTTTCCATTGTGCTGCTGCCTTTTTATCAGGGCTGCTCTGTCCATCGAGGAGACAACCTAGTCACAACCTGCCTGCGTAGGCTTTGCTGAGCTGCTGTGGGCTCCACCCAGCTGCCGTGTTAACTTTCCTGCAGTCCTGTTTATACGGGTGTAGTTAGAACTGCCTCGGCAAAGTCAGCCACCTCTGTAATGGTGGACTCTCTCTGTAGTGGCGGGTTGCCTAGGCAACGGCGGGCTGCCTCAGCAGTGGCGGACTACCTCCATAGTGGTGGAGTGCCTCAGTAATGGCAGATGCTCCTCCCCCACAGAGCTGGACCTTCCCAGGTTCAGCTGTGCTTGCTGTGAAACTCTCAACCCAGAGCATTTCCAATTGCTGTTGTTTTCTGGGGGTGGGATTAGCTGAGCCTGATCACCTGACTCCCTGACTCAGAGCTTTTTTTTTTTAGTTGAATGGTCGACTCTCTCTGAGGTGTTCCAGTCGCCTGTTGAAAAGTCACCAGAATCTGTGTGATTTCCCATGCAGTGACCCACTGCACCAGCTGAAACAACGGTGCTGAGATTCACTGCATTTTTTTTTGGTCCGGGAATCTCCTGGCCTGGCTCCCTGTTTCAGTCCCCTTTTTAATCAGATGAATGGGTGACTCTGCCTTCCCAGAGTTCCAATCACCAGCTAAAATGGTGTCCAGGCCCATGTATTTTGTACAGAGAACCGCCGCCCCGGGGCACTGGCAAAGCAGCTGCACCGGCCAAACCCACCACGCTGGCGACCCGTGGGGCTCCTCCACCTGGGAAGCTCCTGGTCTCTGGGCAATAAAAATCCGCCTGGAAACACAGCATCCACTCACCCTCTGCACTTTCACTTGGAGCTGCAATCCTGAGCTGCTCCTAATCAGCCATCTTGTGAGTTCAAGGATTTTTAAAAACCCTGAAAAACCTGTGGAGTACTTTGCTTATTACCTGAGTGACAAATAATCTGTATACAGAACCCCTGTGACACACAGTTTACTACATAACAATCCTGCACATATACCCCTAAACGTAAAATAAAAGTTAAAAAAAAAAAGCTGATGGTGAGAGGATCAGCTTGCAATTGTGAATAGAGAGCATACAAAGTAATTTTTATTTTTTCTGAATGTTTGATTTTTGTTGTTCTTTTTCAATTTATTTCTTCTGTTTTGTTTTTCCAGGAAAAAACTCTCAAGAAAAATCAATAAAAATGATTGCTACACAAAAGTGACCAAATTTTAAGAAGCTTTCATGAGCTGATTGGAGGAAATTCAGAGAAAAAATACAGGAAAAGAACACACCAGAAGTTTTTTTTTTTTTTTCCCTACAACCAGCAAGATTATATACTAGATACATAATTCTCAATTATAATTATGGCATTAATTTGCATTAATTTTTTCAAAATTGACTTGTATGGACATGTAATCTCTTGAAAAATCTGATATTTTTGGGAAATACTTTAAAAAATTACAAATTTATCAATAAATTGCTAATAGATAAGATGATTCAGTAACAAAAATAAATCATGGAATTAGGATGTGGCTGGCTGGTGTATGAAGCACCATGTGATGAATTCATAAAGCTACAAAAGTCGAGAGAGATCCAAGATGGCCAATTACTAACAGCTCAGGATTGTAGCTCCCAGTGAAAGCGCAGAGAACGAGAGGACACCACACTTTCAGATGAATTTTTCTTGCTCGTGGACCAGGAGATTCCCAGTGGAGAAGCCCCGGGGGTCGCCAGCACGACTCTTGTGGCCTGTGTGGCGGTTTTGCTGGTGCCCCGGCACAGTGGTTCTCAGTGCAGAGTAAACGGGACTGGGTCCCCTTTTGGTCGATGTTTGGAGCTCTGGGAAGGCAGAGTCACTCATTCAGCTGATTGAAAAAGGGACTCAAGAGGGAAGCCAGGCTGGAGATTCCTGGGCAGAAAGGCACCAAGAATCTTAATGCCACTGTTTAGCCGGTGCAGTGGGTTGCTCAGATTTCGGCACCAGGAATCAACAAGTTGGACATCCACTCAGAGACCTAATTTGAAAATCGGTAATTACAAAGACGACAGGTGGATAAATTTACAGTGATGGGAAGAAACCAGCTTAAAAAGGCTGAGAATACTCCAAATCAGAATGCCTCTCCCTCTACAGGGGATCACAGTTCCTCATCAACAAGGGAACAAGGCCTGATGGAGAATGAGTGTGTTCCAATAACAGCATTAGGCTTCAGAAGGTGGATAATAAGAAACTTCTGTGAGTTAAAAGAACATGTTCTAGCCCAATGTAAAGAAACTAGGAACCTTGAAAAAAGGTTTGACGAAATGCTAACGAGAATAGACAATTTAGAGAGGAATATAAGTGAATTAATGGAACTGAAGAATACAATACGAGAATGCTGCGAAGTATGCACAGGTTTTAACACTCGAATTGATCAAGCAGAAGAAAGGATATCAGAGGTTGAAGACCAACTTAATGAAATGAAACAAGAAGACAAGATTAGAGAGAAAAAAGTAAAAGGGAATGAGCAAAGTCTCCAAGAAATATGGGACTATGTGAAAAGACCTAATTTACGTTTGATAGGTTTACCTGAATGTCATGAAGAGAATGAATCTAAGCTGGAAAATATTCTTCAGGATATTATTCAGGAAAATTTTCCTAACCTAGTAAGGCAGGACAATACTCAACTCCAGATAATACAGAGAACACCACAAAGATATTCCTCAAGAAGAGCAACCCCAAGACACATAATCATTAGATTCACCAGGGTTGAAATAAAGGAGAAAATTCTAAGGGCAGCTAGAGAGAAAGGTCAGGTTACCCATAAAGGGAAGCCTATCAGACTCACAGCAGATCTCTTAGCAGAAACCCTACAAACTAGAAGAGAGTGGGGGTCAATATTCAATATCCTCAAAGAAAAGAATTTTCAACCCAGAATCTCATATCCAGCCAAACTAAGCTTCATAAATGAAGGAAAAATAAAATTTTTTGTGAACAAGCAAGCACTCAGATTTCATCACCACCAGGCCTGCTTTACAAGAGCTTCTGAAAGAAGCACTACACACAGAAAGGAACAACCAGTATCAGTCATCCCAAAAACTTACCAAAAGGTAAAGAGTATCTTCATAATGAAGAATCTATATCAACTAATGGGCAAAATAGCCAGATAGCATTAAATGACTATTAAATTCACAAATATCAATATTAACCCTAAATTTAAATGGATTAAACACCCCAATCAAAGACACAGACACGCAAATTGAATAAAAAGTCAAAGCCCATTGGTATGCTGCATCCAGATCCATCTCATAAGCGAGGACACACAAAGACTCAAAACGAAAGGTTGGAGGAAGACTCATCAATCAAATGGAGAGAAAAAAAAAAAAAGGAGTTGTAACTTTCATCTCTGACAAAATACACTTTAATAGTAACAAAGAAAAAAGAAACAAAGAAGGACATTACATAATGGTAAAAGGATCAATGTAACAACAGGAGTCAATGATGATAAATACATATGCACCCAATATAGGAGCACCCAGATACATAAGACAAGTTCTTAATGACTTATAAGGAGACTTGGACTCCTGCACAATAATAGTGGGAGACTTTGACACCGTATTATTAATATTTGATGGATCAACGAGATAGAAAATTAACAGGGACATTTGTGATTTTAACTCAGACCTGGAACAAGTAAACTCAGTAAATATTTATAGAATTCTTCACCCCAGGTCCACAGAACATACATTTTTTTCAGTAGCACATTACACCTATTTTGAAGGTGACCACATAAATGGAAGTAAATCACTCCTCAGCATTTGCATAGCATTTCACAGATTTAAATGAAATATTGATTGGCTGTTTGTTTGTTATTTTCTTCCCTTATTCCTTCCTCTCTCTGCTGTTAAGTACAATTATCGGCATAAAGGAGGTTTTTAATACCTATTTTTAGATTGCATTCCAGCCTGGGCAATAGAGCAAGACTCCTGTTCTCTCTCCTCCTTTCTCTTTCTCTTTCTTTCTTTCATAAAAATAAATAAATAAATAAATAAAGCTGCAAAAGTCAAAACAATGCTTCATGTGCAACCAGAAATCAAAGTAAATCCAGAAATAGAGACCTATATATATGCACTTAATACATGATGCTTTTGACATAAGTCATTGGAAAATAAAAAGATTACGTACTAAATAGCACTGACTATCTCTTTGTAAATACACTCACTAAATAACAATAGCCACTTTTCAATGGTGGAATTTTAATTACTTTTTTTTGTAATTTTCTCTCTGTATATTTTAAACAAATAGCAGGTATAATTTAAAATATTATAAAGATATTGTTCAAATTCAAGGGCAAAGGCCAGGTTCAGCAATTTTCAAACTGTATGTACATTTAATAAAATCACTATAAATAAAAAATTATATTTCAAATGATGTGAAAGACTAATAAATGAAAGGCTGTTCAACTATAGTAGCAAAGTAATTTCAGGCAAACTCACATAACCAAACGTAAACTTTGATTTTAAACAGCAAAGATTTTAAAGTGTTAATGATTATCAAAGTGGTCAAAGATACATTGAAATGGACATTCATTATAGTTTAATAATTACTGAAATGACCTAGGGATTTAGTCTGGGTTCTGCAGCAGACCACACAAAAAACCAATCATTGAAACAATGAGTATTGCCAGGGAAGAAGGCTCTGTTCAAGTGTTTCACCACAGAAGATGAGAGATCAGTCTCAAATTCATCTTCCTGACTGACTAAAATTATGGGTTTATATAGCAGGGAAGGAAATGTAACCATGTGTGGGAAAATAGGAATTAGGGTGGGTAAGGAAGAGAAGTTGGTCAACAAAAAGCAGGTGGCTTGTTAGGCAATCATGATGGGTGAGGGTCTGGTGTCTCATTGTACAGATGCAATGGTCTGGTAAGTTTCAGTTCCTTGGTAGTATCTGTAAGGCCTGATGCTTGGGTTCCTTAGAAAGGAACTCAGATAAAACAAATGTAACTGTCTCGGTTTTAAGACTGGGAAAATTTCTATGTTTATTCAAAGAAACGATAAACATCAGTTCTATGGGACAACTGGGACAACTTCAATCACCCACATTTTTATTTATCAGTTTCCCAATCATGGGGAATCTGGTTATTGATTTTTCTGGCTGCTTCATGGTAAGGAGGGGCATCATGGACAACTTCATACCAAGGGTGATCACATAGCCACTCAGGAATCAAAGGTTAATCTAATACTAAAGTTTTCTTCTGGAATACAGTATTTCTCTCTCCAGTTCCCTACTTCCACCAAAGATAAATCACAGCAGAACCATCTCTTATTAATATTACATAAAAATGTTTTAAAAAGAGAAAATTAAATTTTACTATTGTGTGATGTATTATTAGTGTTAAAACTAATTTTAATAAACCCTTATAAACAAATATATCTAATTCTAATCAGTTTGACAATGATATAATATTTCCATAAACTTTTAACGACCTTTTACAATTATTTATTGAAGAGCAGACTGGGGGGATGGAGCCAAGATGGCCGACTAGAAGCAGTGGTGATTGGAGGCTCCCATCAGAAAGACCCAAAACAGCATGCCAATCCTGCACCAGCAACCAAGGTATCCAGGTTATGTTATCAGGACTGATTAGGTAGCCAGCATGATCCACGGAAAGGAAGGAAGAGCAGTGTGGTCCAGTGGCCTACCTGAGAGCCACAGGGGGTAGGGGAGCCCCCACCCCCAGCCAAGGGAGGTGGTGAGTGATTGAGTATGCTATCCAGCCTGGGAAACCACTTTTTCCACAAAACTGTGTAACCCATGGATGGGAAGATTCTACTCATGAGCCCACACCACCAGGGCCTTGAGTCCTAACCAGGAGCCATGCAGAATCTCAATAGCCACTTGGCTAGAATCAGCCTATGCCTGCCAAGTTCCTGGGGGAAGAGTGGTCATCACCACTGCTGTGGCTGCCTGCTGTCTAATCCAGCTGAGCTCCTTGGGGGAGAGGTGGCAGCCAACACTGCAACTGCAGGGACTTCTTGCAGGAACTCCAACTCCAGTCAGGGGCTCAGGGACAGATCTCTAATCTCCCAGGGCCTGAGTCCCTAGGGAGAGGAGGTGGTTATAGTCTCCATAGACCAGCAGACTTAGTCTTTTCTCCTGCTAGCTCTGAGGAATCTGGGCAGCCTAGATGAGTTAATTTCCCACCCCCACCAACAAGGCACACCTCCTCCACCAGGAGACAGCATATTCTGTGGATTTGGGGTGAAGAGTTCTGTAGATGTCTGTTAGGTTCACCTGGTCCAGAGCTGAGTTCAAGTCTTGAATATCCCTGTTAATTTTCTGTCTTGTTGATCTAATACTGACAGTGGGGTGTTAAAGTCTCCCACTATTATTGCGTGAAAATCTAAGTCTCTTTATAGGTCTCTAAGAACTTGTTTTATGAATCTGGGTGCTCTTATATTGGGTTCATATATATTTATGATAGTTAGCTCTTCTTGTTGCATTGATCTCTTTACTGTTATGTAATGTCCTTCTTCATCTTTTTTGATCTTTATTGGTTTAAAGT
>NW_016107924.1:907915-910468 GCF_001604975.1 Cebus imitator | reverse complement strand
CTTTCCATTTTCTTGGTAAATCTCTCCATCCCTTTGTTTTGAGCCTATGTGTGTCTTTGCATGTAAGATGGATATCCTGAATACAGCACACCGATGGGTCTTGACTCTTTATCCAATTTGCTAGTCTGTGACTTTTAATTGGGACATTTAGTTCATTTACATTTAAGGTAAATATTATGTGTGAATTTGATCCTGTCATCTTGATGATAGCTGGTTATTTTGTCCATTAGTTGATGCAGTTTCTTCATCATGTCTGTGGTCTTTACATTTTGGTTTGTTTTTGCAGTGGCTGGTACTGGTTTTTCCTTTCCATATTTAGTGCTTCCTTCAGGAGCTCTTGTGGGGCAGGCCTGGTGGTGACAAAATCCCTCCTTATTTGCTTGTCTGGAAAGGATTTTATTTCTCCTTCCCTTATGTAGCTTAGTTTGGCTGGATATGAAATTCTGGGTTGAAAATTCTTTTCTTTAAGAATATTGAATGTTGGCCACCACACTCTTTGGACTTGTAGGGTTTCTGCAGAGAGATCATCTGTGAGTCTGATGGACTTCCCTTTGTGGGTGACCTGACCTTTCTCTGTGGCTGCTCTTAACATTATTTCCTTCATTTCAATCTTAGTGAATCTGATAATTATGTGTCTTGGGGTTTCTCTTCTTGAGTAGTATCTTTGTGGTGATACTGGCTTCATAGAATGAGTTAGAGAGGAGCCCCTCCCCAATATTTTGGAATAGTGTCAGTAGAATTGGTAGTAGCTCTTCAGTGTCTGACAAAATTCAACTGTGAATCCAGCTGGTTCAGAGCTTTTTGGGGTGGCATGTTTTTAATTAATAATTCAATTTCAGAAATGTATGACAGGCTATTCAGGGCTTCAGTTTCTTCCTGATATAATCTGTGAAGGTTGCGTGTTTTTAGGAATTTACCAAGTTTTTCTAGATTTTCTAGTTTGTGGGCTTAGAGGTATTCATAACACTCTCTGGAATCTTTTGTGTTTCTGTAATATCAGTGGTAATGTCACTGCTGTCATTTATGATTGTGCTTATTTGAATCTTCTCTTTTATTCTTTGTTAGTGTATCTAGTAGGTTATGAGTCTTGTTCATACTTTCAAAAAAACAATTTTTAGTTTGTTGATTCTTTGTATGGATTTTTGGATCTCAGTTTTATTCAGTTCTCTGTTGTTAGTTCTTTTCTTCTTGTGAGCATTGGGATTTTTTTGTTCTTGTTTTTCTAGTTCCTCTAGGTGTGAGGTTAGATTGTTAATTTTATATCTTTCTAACTTTTTGAGTGTTTACTTTTGCAAACTTTCCTCTTAACACTGCTTTTGCAGATATTTTAGTGTTCTCTGTCTCTGTTTTCATTTATTTTAAATAATTTTTTGGTTTCTGCTTTCATTTTGTTGTTTGCCCAAAGTCATTCAGGAATTTAATTTCCATGTAATTGTGTGGTTTTGAAAGTTTTTTTACTGATTTCTTTATATATATATATACTTTAAGTTCTGGGGTACATGTGCAGATCGTGCAGGATTGTTACATAGGTATACACATGCCATGGTGGTTTGCTGCATCCAACCCTCCATCACCTACATTAGGTATTTCTCCTAATGTTATCCCTCCCAAATCCCCCCACCCTCTGCTGACACAAGAACAAAAAACCAAACACCATATATTCTCACTCATAAGTGGGTGTTGAACAATGAGAACACATGACACAAGGAAGGGAACATCACATACTGGGGCATGTTGGGGGATGTGGGATAGCATGAGATAGGGGGATTGGTGAGGGATAGCATTAGGAGAAATACCTAATGTAGATGACAAGGGGATGGATGCAGCAAACCACCATGGCATGTTGTATACCTATGTAACAAACCTGCACATTCAATAAAATTCAACATCCCTTCATGTTAAAAAACACTCAACAAACTAGGCATTAGAGGAACATACTTCAAAATAACAAGAACTGTCTATGACAAACCCACAACCAACACCATACTGAATGGGCAGAATGCCAACACTCACCACTCATATTCAACATAGTACTGGAAGACTTAGCTAGAGCAATCAGGCAAGAAAAATAAATATAATAAATCTGAATAGGAAGAGAGGAAGTAAAATTACCTTTCTTCACAGACAACAGGGATTCATTAATTTTCTCTAAATTTTCTAATTTGTGTGTATACAGTTGTTCATAATGTTCTCTGAGGATCTTTTGTATTTCTGTGGGGTCAGTTATAATGTCTCCTGTATCATTTCTGGTTGTGCTTATTTGAAACTTCTTTTTTCTTTGTTAATCTAGATAGTGGTCTATCAATCTTGTTTATTCTTTCAAAGAACCATCTTTTGGCTTCATTCACCCTTTGAATGGACTTTTATGTCTCAATTTTATTCCACTATACTCTGATTTTAATTATGTCTTTTATTTATTTCTTTATTTATTATACTTTGTGTTGGGAAAACTGGCTAGCCATATGCAAACAGCTGTAACTGGATCCCTTCCTTACACCTTATTCAAAAATTAACTCTAGGGGACGATCCAAGATGGCCGTTTAGGAAGAGCTC
>NW_016107924.1:887016-902150 GCF_001604975.1 Cebus imitator | reverse complement strand
ATGTAGGTGATGGGGAGGAAGGCAGCAAATCACACTGCCACGTGTGTTCCTATGCAACAATTTTGCATGTTCTTCACATGTACCCCAAAACCTAAAATGCAATAAAATAAATAAATGGGGGGAAAAAAAGGCAAAAAAAAAAATTAACTCTAGATGGATTAAAGATTTAAACATGAGGCCTAACACCATAAAAACTCTAGAAGAAAACCTAGGCAATGCCATCCAGGACATAGGCCTGGGCAAGGACCTCATGACTAAAACACCAAAAGCAATGGCAACAAAAGCCAAAATAGACAAATGGGATCTAATTAAACTTAAGAGCTTCGGCACTGCAAGAGAAACTATCAATAGAGTGAACCGGCAACCAACAGAATGGGAAAAAATTTTGCAATCTACCCATCTGAAAATATCCAGAATATCCAGAATCTATGGAGTTAGATCTCCAGGCTAATATCCAGAATCTATGGAGAACTTAAACAAATTTATAAGAAAAAAACATCAAAAAGTAGGCAAAGGACATGAATAGACATTTTTCAAAAGAAGACATTCATGCAGCCAACAACCATATGAAAAATGCTCATCATCACTGGCCATTAGAGAAACGCAAATCAAAACCACATTGAGATACCACCTCATGCCAGTTAAAGTGGCAATCATTAAAATAATCAGGAGAAAACAGATGCAGGAGAGGATGTGGAGAAATAGGAATGCTTTTACACTGTTGGTGGGAATGTAAATTAATTTAACCATTGTGGAAGATAGTTATGTCTTTTCTTCTGCTACCTTTGCAGTTAGTTTATTCTTCCTTTTCTACTTCTTCTTGCTATAATGTTACATGATTAATTTTAGGTCTTTTCAACTTTCTGATGTTGACATTTGGTACTACAAAATTTCTTCTTAATACTTCTTTTCTCACAGACTAAAGATTTTGGCATGGTTATCTGTTTCCATTAATTTCAATTTTTTTGTGTTCTTAATTTCATAGCTTACCCAGTGTAATTGTGTGGTTGTAAGACATCTTGATATTGATTTCTATTTTTATTTTACTGAGGTCCAAGATTATGGTTGGTATAATTTTGATTTTCTTTTTAATTTATTGAGGCTTTCCTTGCGGCTCAGCAAGTTGTTGATCTTAGAATATGTTCCATGTGTAGATGAGAAAAATGTATATTCTGTGGTTAGTGAATACAATACTTTGTAGATGTGTGTTGTGTCCAATTGGCCAAGTGTCAAATTTAAGTCCAGAATTTCTTTGTTAGTTTTCTACCTTGATGATCTGTCTAATGCTGTCAGTGGAGTGTTGATGTCACCCACTATTATTATGTGTCTATTTAAGTCTTTTTGTTTGTCAAGAAGTATCTGTTTTACAAATCTGTGTCCTCCAATGTTGAGCGCACATAGGTTTAGGATAGTTAAGACTTCTTTTCAATTGAGTTCTTTATTATTATGTAATGTCCTTGTTTTCCCGTTTTTACCCTTGTTGGCTTAGAGTCTGTTTTATCTGACATAATAATAGTGACCCTGCTGTTTTTCATTTTGCATTTTCATGATAGATTTTTCTCCAACCCATTGCTTTGAGCCTATGGATGTAATTACATGTGAGATAGATCTCTTGAAGACAGCAGACCAGATGGGTCTTGTATTTTTATCTAACTTACCACTCTGTACTTTTTAAGTGGATAGCTTAGACTGTTGGACAATATTGGTTTGTGACGTTTTTGGTCCTAGTTGTACCCCTGTATCAATATTCGAAAAAGTTTCTTGTATTAATCCCTCAAATATGTTTTCCAGGTTGTTTGCTTTTTCTCCTGCTCTTAGGAATGCCAAAAATTCATAAAAATATGAAATGTTTTACAAATTTGCATGTCATCTTTGCACAGGGGCCATGCTAATCTCCTCTGTATCATTCCAATTTTATTATATGTGGTACCAAAGTGAGCATGAGTGACAGTGTTTTTAAATTGAATAAACTGAGTTTAAAACAGTTGTGGACATGACAAAAACAGCCAGTACTTGTTAAAGGAAATCTCAACCCAAGGGTGTGCTGACAATTCCCATGTATGTAATCACTTTGCTGTGTTGTTTCCCACAATCAAAAACTCACACATGTAATTTGTGAGTTTTTTAATTTTTAAAATAAATTGTATTTTTTATGAATTTAGGGTACAAGTGCAGTTGTTTTACATTGATATATTACACAGTCATGAAGCCTGGGCCTTTAGTGTACCTCTCACCTGAATAGTGTACATTATACCCAATAGTAGTATTTCATTAATCACTCCTACCTATCTTCCCATTGTCTGGACTCTCCGATGTCTATTATTCCCTTCTGTATTTCCACATGTACCCACTGTTTAGCCCCCAGTTATAAGTGAGAACATGCAGTCTTTGACTTTCTAAGTAAAAAAAACAAAAAATAAATTTAAAACACACAGATTACATGTGTGGGTTTTGACTATATCTTGTCTATTGTTTGCATCCCAAAAACACAACAGTTGAAGGAATCAATTTACCATCTGATAGTAGTGGGGAAGTCCTGGCTCTTCTATTAATAACACTAATGGTGCAATGGTGCATTTTGCCCCCTCTGACCAAGACCATATATGGAATCTTCTTCTTTCTTTCTGACCTTATTTTCCTCCTTCCAGAAACCAGGAATCTATATCTGCCTGACTCCACCAAACATGTGGAAAAATGAGTGAGTAAATTCTTTAGCTTTCCCTTAGAGAGAGCTGTGTACTATACAGTAGTCTCCTCTTAGATACAAGGGATGTGTACCAAGATCCCCAGTGGGCGCCTGAAACTGTGGTTTCAGGCAAATCCTATATATGCTATGTTTTTTCCTACACATATCCATGATAACATTTAATGTATAAATCAAGCACATTAAGAGATTAATGACAATAACTAATAATAAAATAAAACAATTATAATATACTATAATAAAAGTTATGTAAATGCAACTTTTCTGTCTCTCAAAATATATTATTATACTGTGCTTACCCTTATTCCACTTGTGGTCTTCTTTCTTGCTAAGAGAAATTTTAAAAGGCCTAAATAAATAAAAAGATATCCCTAGTTCATGGATTGAACAATTGTGCATTTTAGCAGAAAGCAAGGAGTATTTTAAGATTGATGGCTAAGCAGAGAGTAAGCCCCGAAGGAAAAGCAAAAAAGTCCTTTGTTTATTTTGTGCCTTAGGAGAGGTACTCCATGGGCATGGTTAGGTGGAGATTTTAGTGTAAAAAGGAAGTAGCCTCTAGCAGAGGCAGCAAATTACCTGCCACAGTGAGTCCTTGGGTTGGGATGATGTCATCTGGAATGTGGGATTTGGACACATTTTAAAGTGAGTAACTACTCAAGTTAATGCGGATCTCCAAATTGCAAACCAGTGAGAGTGCCCAAGCCAGCGGTACAAAGCCAACGGTCAACAGAATGGCATGCAGCTGCACATGACAGGGCTTTTGTTTTTTGGAGTAAGCTTAGTTTTAAATGGGTCATACTTCAAATGAGCAACTACCTGGCTGTGGAGTGATCTATGGCTAATGAGCCATTGCTCCAAACTTTAGCCTTTGTAGGATGAAAACAAGATAAAACATTTGTAAAGATATGTTAAGATCTAAAGGAAAAGAGAAATTGACTTAGCAGTTTCATTATAGGCAAGAATTTGAAAAGGAGTTCTTTGAGGAGACCAGTATGTCTCTCAGGTAAACTGGTTATCAGGGACCTTTCAAGTAAAAGAATATTCTATTTAATGTCTTTTTTAGGAGCCCAGAATTGTGCATTTTAAGAAGTGAAAAATAATGAGATCACATGGACACAGGGAGGGGAACATCACACGCCAGGGCCTGTTGGGGGTTGGGGGAATAAGGGAGGGATAGCATTAGAAGAAATATCTAATGTAGATGATGGGTTGATGGGTACAGCAAACCACCATGACATGTGTATACCTATGTAACAAACCTGCATGTTCTGCACATGTATCCCAGAACTTAAAGCATAATTTTAAAAAGTGAAATATGTGTCTTGCTTACTACCAGTAATATATGCAAAATTGAAGGGAACAAGGAATGTCCTACAAAGGCCTTTTTATTTTTTCTGGCCTTAGTGTACAGAGACATGTGTGATTTTGATTTATATTTTGAGCATCTCTGAGACAAGAGATTCCCAGAGTCTTTTTTATTTTTTTAATCTTTAAGGAGATCATTTTTAGGTAATGGCCACATAGTTAATAATTAATGTGAAAACAAGGTCATTTGTTGACCAGGGCACCTGGTGCTAAAATGGCTGCCAAGTGTTTGGCCATGTGTCTTTTTTTTTAGGCCCCATTATTTATTAGGCATATCCTGGGAAATTGGTCACATTGCACTAAGCTCCATGATGTAAGATGGTTGCAGTGCTGTTTGCACAGTCTACTAACTCCCATTAGTATTTACTCAATTCACCCCATGAACATTTCCAGAGAGTCAAAAGGCCTGGGGAAGGGGTGGCCTCCTCCCTTATGCTGGCACCTGGCAAAGGACTAGGGACAGAGGAGGCCACCTCCTCCTGCAAGTGGAATATACCAGAGGGCCCAGATTTGGCTCCTGTCTTAGGGAGGTCTCAGTAGCCATGCCAGACCTGTGGGATACTGTTTTCAGTACCCAGATAATGGGAGCTGGGTACAAAGGTCCACAGGATCAGGATCTGTGAGATCTTCTATTTCCAGGAAAGCCAACCAGGTAGCCAGTCATTTGTTGTTTCTATGGTATGTGACATGAAGCCAAGAGGGACAATTTTGTGATTTTGTTTTATTTTGTTTTATCAGAAGCCCCAGGGAAATTGATGACCACCCCATAAATGGTTTAGATACTCCAGAGAACTTGCCAATGACTCTCCAGTAAAGAAGTTTCTGAGGCACAGGAGTGCCTGTTGATTTTAATTTGTAAATAAATTTTTGTAAATGAAGATATGTTGGAACTAGAAAACCCAGTACTGTATACTAAGAAATATCAGACTTCTGTGTTCTTAATGAGTTTGTCAAACGATTCTTTCTGGAGGAGGATTTCCTCAAAGTAATGTCATACCTATGTTCCTGCAGAAAGGTGAATATCTTCAAGATCTTGCCTGTAAAGACTGTGTGTGATGACAAAGTTTTTTATTGCAGCATTGTTCACAATAGTAAAGACTTGAAACCGACCCAAATGCCCAGCAATTATAGACTGGTTAAAAAAATGTGACACATATACAACATGGAATACTATGCATGTTGTATAAAAAATATGAGTTCATGTCCTTTGCAGGAACATGGATGAAGCTGGAAACTATCATTCTCAGCAAACTGACAAGAACAGGAAATCAAACACCACATGTTCTCACTCATAAGTGCATGTTGAACAATGAGAACACACAGACACCGGGAGGGGAACATCATGCACTGGGGCCTGGGGGTGGGGGGCTGGGGAGGAATAGCAGGGGGTGAGGGGATTGGGGAGGGATAGCTTTAGGAAAAATACCTAATGTGGATCATGGGGTGATGGATGCAGCAAACCACTACCATGGCTTGTAACAAACCTGCACAACTTGCACATGTATCCGGAACTAAAGTATAATAAATAAATAAATGAAATTGTGGCGACATTGTGAGTATCCCACATAAGGAAGAGGCTTATTGTGACCCTGCAGACCTTCAGAGGTTGATGCAAACTTTGGCTGAGAGGTTGCCAAAATATACACTGAACAGAGCATGTTAGGCAATCAAGAAGAGCAAATACTTACTGGTTACTGATTGAATAGAATCTGTAATTTTGTTTTAAGACGGGGTATCCCTTTGTCACCCAGGCTAGAGTGCAGTGTCATCATCATAGCTTACCACAACTTTGAACTCTTGGATTCAAACCATCCTCTTGCCTCAGCCTCCTGAGGAGTTATATTACCACACCTGGCTAGTGCGTGGGGTAAGGGGGTTGGTGGGAAATAGAGTCTTGCTATGTTTCCCAGGCTGGTCTCAAACTCCTGGCATCAAACAATCTTCCTTGTCCTCCCAAAGCACTGGGATTATAGGTGTGAGTCACTGCAACTGGCCAAAATCGGTAATTTTAATAACATTGGATACTGGGTATGGGAGCCTTGGAGGAGAGACTATGGCATTAAGACTGTAGTAATCCATCATGAAGTCTTTTCATTCATTGTTTTTAGATTTAAGAACAGGCAAAATTAGCCTGCCAAGTGGAGAAGCAGTGGGGAGAATCTCCCCTTTATTGATTAGTGTTTATATAGTCAATTTTAATCCTTGAGGCCCTATTTTAATTTACATTGTGTCATATTAACTATTTCAACTGTTGGTTAATGAAGTCTTATTTTATCAAGCCAATTTTCAAGTGTTAAAGACTTGCTAATTTTAATTTACTATGTAGGATGTTAGAGTGTTTATGCTCAATAAGGAATTATTTTAAGCAATGGATACCATGTCTATGAGAAATTTCTGAAAGGTTACCAGTTAAAATGAGGCATACTCTTTTTATTCTATTTTATATTTAGGTGCTTTCTTAAGATTATAGTGTTTAAACTTAGTGGGATCCCCAGATATAATTGTTATTTAAGCCCCAGTGTTGATTTAGTTTGTGAATTTTTGTTAATTGGTGCATTTTTAGTAATTATTAAAGTTAGGTTCCAATCTATGCCATTGAGGTACAAGAGCCAATCAGTCTCTTTTTTAAAAGCTTTTTGTTATAGAAACCCTTTAGTATATGAATTTTAGCCTCCCAGTTGAGTCAAATTATAGAAATTTGTCTTAATTAAGCTATATAATATATTAACATACATAAATTGTCTATTTTATATGCTCATATTAAAAATATATGTATATATATAATTTATTTGATAACCTTTTATTTCCCCACTGTATTTAGGGGTTTGCTTCTAAATCAGTAAGTAATCTAGAATTAGTTTTGTATTTGCTAGACGTGGTGTTTACTCAGAACTTAAATTTAACGTTCTTTTGATTTTTTTCAGACTTGTAGAAATCATGGTTCTTAGTTTCTGTCTTTGATTTTTAAAAAAACGTGGCAGGGAGGGACAAAAAGGAAGGAGGAAGGGGCCTGATATGTTTAGGCAGCAGTCTTTCTCTAAAACGGCCCTAGGCAGCAAGAAAGATAATTAATTCCTCCCCCTGGCAACACACTTGTTCTTATTTTAAGTAAAATCCTTAGAATGGAGAAGTAACTAAAAAAACTTTTCCCTCCCTCTTTGGATGTTCACCTGACAAGCCTCCTGGTGACTGTGCATGGCCTCTGTTGTGAGACATGGCCTTTATTTGTGGTTTCAGTCAGCACCATTTACAGGCAGCCACCTGCTCCTTTAGTGTGTCCCAGCTGGCCTTATTTGTGTTGGGTCCAAAGAGTAATAAAAACAAGGAAAGGCAGCAACATAGGTATCACAGACCTGACAGCATCATTTTCATCCTGTGGAGGGTGTGCCTCTTCTGGGGGCCACATACATACAGGGTTATAGGATATCACCTACCCTACCTACACAGTTGTATAACACATTGGAGTCTCCCAGCTCCTGTTTGCCAAGTTTCACCAAGTACCCAGTGTCTATGCCCAATAGCTTCAGCACCAAGATGGTACCAGGTCCTGGAACTTCATAACATGAACCGGCACCTTTCATCAGTTTAATTTGCCTCTGACCAGTAGTTACCACTTGGAGGAGTGATAGCAATTGTGGTCACCCATCTTACTGTTTTGGGGCTGGCAATTTGTGTGTCTTGGGGAGGACTCAGGTTTGCAAAAGCCACAATTTAGGATAAGATGTCCTGGCAACACCCCACAGGTGCAACAGACAGCAGCACACAGCAGCACTGACGTACAGTGGCAAATGACAGAATTGTCTCAGATGGTGGTAGACAAATGGGAGAGCCAATGAGTGAGCCATACACAATCTAAAGGCATTTTGTTTCCTTCCTTAGTGTCATGATTACTGGACAAATTGTTATGATTTCTATCGTTATAATTTCTTTTAAAATTGGCCTTGAGATCTTTTTCTTGAGAGTGTTAATAAACCAAGATAGTAACTTTCTATGACTTTCTTTTAACCCTGACAGGGTAAAAGTTAGGTTCAGGTGAGACACAATGAATAAGTGAAACCAAAATCATAAAACTAGAAATTGATTACTTACAGGTCCTAAGGAGATTAGCAGTGTCAACAGGAGACCAACAGGAAGTCTGGAAGTGACAGAGAGCTCAGCAGGTGAGGGCCTAGAAAGAGAGGATTTGTGGAACACTGCTTTTGTTAAGGTCCATGGGTATTATTTCTTAGGCTTTTCGATGAGGGTTGAACATTGGCTAGTTTCAGAAACATACGTGTGAAGGGGGAGCTTATTTGCATGATTCTGGTGTTGACCATTAGATTTTACAGTGGTCAGCTGATGTAGGGTGTGTGGATTTGGGGTCAGTGGGATGGGGAACAAGCGGGTTATATCACAATCACAGAGAGAGAAAGTTTTAACTAGGCCAGAGGTAGTGGGGTATAACTGGGTTTGAAATAACTTAGACCTAAAAATAAATACCAAGGTAGAAAGTATATTAAACAAATGTAGACACTATTCTGTTTTCAATTTATTTTTAAAAATTTTTCATTTTTGTGAGTACAGAGTAGGTATATGTATTTATGAGGTATGTGGGATATTTTGATACAGCCTTACAATGTGTAATTACATTAGGGTAAATGAGGTATCCATTACCTGATGCATTTATCCTTTTTGTTGCAAATAATTCAATTATACTCCATCAAATTATTATTGACGGTAATCACCCTACTGTGCTATCAAATATGAAATATTATTCATTCTTTTTTAACTATTTTTGGTATCTATTAATCATCCCCTCTTTCTCCTCACACCTCCTGCTACATTCCCCAGCCTTTGGTAACCATCATTCTACTCGTTATCTTCATGAGTTCCATTGTTTTAATTTTTAGCTCCCACAAATTAGGTGAGAACATGTAAAGTTTGTCTTTCCGTGCCTGGCTTATTTCACTTAGCCTAATGACCTCCAGTTCCACCCATGTTGTTGCAAATGACAAGATCTCCTTATTAATGGCAGATTAGAACCCTTATGTTCATGAGCCACCTTTTCTTTACCTAGTCATCTGTTGACAGACACTTGGGTTGCTTTCAAATGTTGGCTATTGTGAATAGTGCTGCAAAAAAACATGGGACTACAGATATTTCTTCAAAATTCTGATTTAATTTCTTTTGGGTATACACTTAGAACTGCTGGTCAATCCCATTACTGGGTATATATCCAAAGGATTATAAACCGTTCTACTATAAGGACACGTGCACATGAATGTTCATTGCAGCACTGTTTACAATAGCAAAGACCTGGAACTCACCCAAATGCCCATCGATGATAGACTGGACAGGGAAAATGGGGCACATATACGCCATGGAATATTATGCAGCCATCAAAAATGACGAGTTTGGGTCCTTTGTAGGGACATGGATGAACCTGGAGACTATCATTCTCAGCAAACTGACAGAAGAGCAGAAGATCAAACACCGCATGTTCTCAGTCATAGGCGGGTGTTGAACAATGAGAACACATGGACACAGGGAGGGGAGCACTACACACTGGGATCATTTGGGGGGCAATAGGGGAGGGACGGTGAGGGGTGGGGAGTTGGGGAGAGACAGCAAGAGGAGAGATGCCAGATATAGGTGATGGGGAGGAAGGCAGCAAATCACACTGCCACGTGTGTACCTATGCAACAATCTTGCATGTTCTTCACATGTACCCCAAAACCTAAAATGCAATAAAATAAATGGAAAAAAAAAGAAGTAGAACTGCTGGTTCATGTCGTAGCTCAATTTTTAGGTTTTTAAAGAGTCTCCAAACTGTTCTCCATCGTGGTTGTACTAACCTACATTCTCACCAACAGTATATGAGGGTTCCTTTTTCTCCACATTCTAGCCAGCATTTGTTATTGCCTGCCTTTTAGATAAAAGCCATTTTGACTGGGGTGAAATGATAGCTCATGTAGTTTTGATTTGCATTTCTCTGATGATCAGTAACGTTGAGCACTTTTTCATATACCTGTTTGTTATTTGTATGTCTTCTTTTGAGAAATGTCTATTCAGATATTTTGCACATTTTACAATCAGATTATTAAATTTTTTTTCTGCAGAATTTTTTGAGCTCCATATAGATTCTGGTTATGAATCCCTTGTTATATTGATAGTTTGCAAGTATTTCCTCCCATTCTGTGGGTTGTGTCTTCGCTGTTGATTGTAACCTTTGCTGTGCAGAAGCCTTTTAGCTTGATGTGGTATCATTTGTCCATTTTTCCTATGGTTGCCTGTGCTTCTGGGGTTATTACTTAAGAAATCTTTGCCCACTGCAATGTCCTGGAGAGTTTCCTCAAGGTTTTCTTTTAGTAGTCTCATAGTTTGAGATTTCATGTTTAAGTCTTCAACCCATTTTTATTTTTGCATATGGCAAGAAATATGGGTCTAGTTTCATTCTTCTGTATATGAATATCCAGTTTTTCCAACAGCATTTATTGGAGAGACTGTCTTTCCCCATTGTAGGTTCTTGGCACCTTTGTTGAAAATGAATTCACTCTAAATATACAGATTTTCTTTCTGGGTTCTGTATTCTGTACCATTGTCTATGTATCTGTTTTTACAGTAGTATACTTTGAAGATGGATGATGTGATTCCGCCAGTTCTGTTCTTTTTGCTCAAGATAGCTTTGGCTATTTTGAATCTTATAATTCTGTATAAATATTGGGATTGCATTTTACATTTCTGTGAAGAATGTCCTTGGTATTTTAAAAGGAATTGCATTGAATCTATATATTGCTTTGGGTAATATAAACACTTTAACAATATTGATTCATTCAATCTATGTACCTGGAGTATCTTTCCAGTTTTTTGTTTCCTCTTCAATTTCTTTCACCAGTGTCATATAGTTTTTATTGTAGAGCTTCATTGGTTAATTTTATTTTATTTGTAGCTGTTGTAAATTGGATTACTTTCTTGATTTCTTTTTCAGATTTTTTGTGTTGGCTTAGAGAAATGCTACTGATTTTTGTAGGTTGATTTTATATCCTACAACTTTACTGAGTTTGTTTATCTGTTCTAGTTTTTTGGTGGAGTCTTTAGGTTTTGTCAAATATAAAATTATATCACCTGCAAACCAGGGTAATTTGAACTCTTCTTCTCCAGTTTGGATGCCCTTTATTTCTTTCTCTTGTCTGATTGCTCTACTTAGGACTTCCATACTATGTTAAATAACAGTGGTGAAGGTGGGCATCCTTGTGTTCCAGATCTAAGACAAAGGCTTTCAGTTTTTCCCCATTCAATACAATACTAGCTGTGGATCTGTCATATAATGCTCTTATTATGTTATGTCCCTTCTGTATCCAGTTTTCTGAGAACTTTTTTTTTAATGATTTGAAGTTTTATTTTAGATTTTGTGGGTACATGTGCAGATTTGTTACATGAGTGTATTGAGTGATCCTTAAGTTTGGGGCATGACTGATTCCATCACCTAGAAAGTGAGGACAGTACCCAATAGGCAGCTTTTCAACCTTCCCTCCCTTTATCTCTCCAGAATTTCAGTGTTTTAGAGTCCACATCCTAATTTATTTTCGTCTGCATACATGCCCAGAAGCAGGATTGCAGGATCATGCATTAGTTTAGTTTTAATTTTTTGAGGAACTTCTATACTGTCTCCCATAATGGGTGCACTAATTTTGTTAAATTTTACTTTAAGTTCTGGGATACATGTGCAGAACATGCAGGTTTGTTACATAAGTAAACATGTCCCATGGTAGTTTGCTATACCTATCAACCCACCACCTAGGTATTAAACCCAACATGTATTACCTGTTTGTCCCAATACTCCTGTGACCTATTATCATAGTTCTTAACTTCTTTGTATTGAGTTAGAACATGCTCCTTTACCTCAAAAAAGTTTGTTATTACCCACCTTCTGAAACCTACTTCTGTCAGCTCATCTGAGGACTTTTTATCATAAAGGAATGTTGAATTCTAGCATATGCTTTTCTAGCATCAGTGGAAATTATCATATGGTTTTTGTCTTTTATTCTGTTGGTATGATGTATCACATTGATTGATTTGCATATGTTAAATCATTCTTGCATCCCCGTGATAATTCTCACTTGGGCATGATAAAAATTTACCCTCAGCCAGGGTGCCCTCCTGAGAATCTCAGTCAACTCAAACCCGAGGCCAGAGAAATGTCATCACTCCATCGATCCCATGGCAACTCTCTCACCTGAATGGGACATTCTTCAACATGGGTGAGCCAGACATGAAACTATGTGTAAATGGCTGGGTGTATGACAGAAGCTCCCTCCTCTCCCACCATCATGACTGAGGTAAGAGGCTTTGTTTTCCTTTCATGAGCACATGACCTGGGTGTTTATAAATAGCACAAGTAATGACCACGCTTCCAGCCTTTGGTCACATGTAGGTGCTTAGTCGTCATTTTTTCAGCAAATATTAAGTGATTCTCTATTAAATACCAGGCACATACATATTTAATGAGGCTAATGAATTCAGAAATAAAAATGTACCCTGTTATAATAGTGCTTTTATTCTTGGGGATAACAAAGTTTAAGCGAGTAATTCATGCCTCTGTTATGAATGTTATGCTAGGTCAGTAAGCCTCAGCCTGTGGTTGCAAATTAAAAACATCTGGAAGGTTGATCAAAACCTCCATGCCTGGACTGCACCCACACAGCAGTCATAGGAGAAGGAGTGCAATGTTATTCAGGATTCGGTAAACTTTTAAAGGTTCACAAATGTTTACACTCCATGGCCAAGTTTGAGAACAGCACTTACTATGGAGTAAGAGTGGTTATTAATATTACCTACAGGTTTAGGGGAAGCTCCTTAGGGAAAATTATATTTAAGCTGAGACCTGAGTGATAAAGGTCAGGTAATGCCAAAAATGGAAGCTATAGAGGAAGATAGGGGCCTGCTATAATGAAACAATCAGGTCATGTGAAGGAGTTTCGATTGGGTTCCACCGAGGGGTTATAAGATGCTGTGAAGCTCTACTGTTCTAGCTTCTATTTTTTCTGGTAGTATCTGGTATGTGGCTCTTAGTCCCTGAATTTAGTGGTTAAATTCCTATTCATGGCTGGAATGACCGTGGGAGGCATTCCATGTGGCCATTTATCAGACAGATGAGCATATCTGTTTCACAGATCTCTTTATTAGTGCATATTAGCATATTTCCATTAGCTTATGAATCATTCATTAATTTAGAAAATATTTATTGCAAATCACACTGTCCTGAGGATACCCTGGTCCTCAGGAATCTAGAGTCATAAGTGGAGAATTACAACCTATATGGTCAGGGCTATTTTGCCAGCATTGTGGAGATCACAGTTTATGGCTAAGGCAACGGATAATGAGATGCTGGCAAATGATAACATACTCAACTATTCACAGTATTCTAAAGCTAACAGCAGTCTAGAAATCCATTAATTATAGAATGAATAAAATGATACAGAATATTCACATAATGGATTTTTATATAGTAAAGTAATAAATAAGCTCTCTGTGCATTAACATAGATGAGTATAAAAACAGTTATGTTAAGCACCATAAGAACAACAAAACTGATTGCATACTATACCATTCCATTTGTATAAGAGTCAAAAATAAGGAACTGTGTTATGATGTTGGGAGTCACAAAAGGCCTTCTCTTTAGGATTTTTTATTAAAATTGCATTAAATGTACACAGCAGTTTGGATAAAATTGACATTTTTTAAATATTGAATTTTTTGATCTATGAAGATGTTAGAGCTCTTCCTAAATTTTAATTTTAATTTACCATGCAATGTTTTCTGTTTGTAAAAAGAAAGTTATGTGTTTTCCATTAAATTTATTCCTAATAAATCTAGTTCAGGCTCTGAAGTTTATTTTTGTTATTTTAATTTTTAATTAGTCTTTGCTACTACATTCAAATGCCATTGAATTTACATATTAAGCTTACACTCTGCCACCTTGATGAATTCATTTATTAGCTCTAGAATGTTACTGTGGATTCCTTAAAGTCTTCTATTACACAATAATATCTTTTGCCTCTGTTTCTTTTTCTAAAAGCAGCTAGGACTTTTAGTACAACGTTAATTTTAAGTGGTGAGACCTGATTCCCTGACTTTGTTCTCTAATCTTAGGTTAGAATTGAAGCTTTCACTATTGTATGTGATGTTAAATATGGTATTATTTTTAGATGCCCTTAATAACAGTTGAGACGTTTCCTTATATTTACAGCTTTCTGAGTGTTTTTATTGTGAAGTAATTTTGATATATAATGAACACTAATTTTTATAATATATTTTTACTGTACCTTTTCTATATTACGTATAGATAAACAAATGCCGTTGTGTTTCAACAGCCTATATATTCAGTACACAAGCATGCTACACAGGTCTATAACCTAGGAGCAACATACTACACCATTTAGCTTAGATGTGTAGTAGGCTATACCATCTGGGTTTGTGTAAGTATACTTTATTACATTCATACAACCAAAATTTGCCTAACAATGCATATCTTAGAATGTATTCCTGTAAGCAATGCATGACCATATGAGACTAGAAAATATAGGTCTTCCTTATATTCAGAAAAAAAAGAAAGTGGTGATTACCTAAACAGACTGCACAACAATTAATAATTAATGAAACACTAGGCTTTACATTTAGCACAATACAAATTTCTCTTCTTTGGGATATTAAGCAGGTACACCCCAATTATCATACTCCTCATTGTATGAGACAGTGTCCTCATTAATTTGGCCATGAATTCCCTTAATGTATATATGACTCTGTTTCTCTTTTCCTTCATGCTTTAATACCATTTTCTACTTCATAACATAGGAATCAATATATACTATTAACTACCTATACTTCTTTAAATTTATATATATATTTTACAAAATTAGTGACATTGTTTGGTTTACATATCTTTTAATTTGCATGTCATATAAATGTCATCTCATTATTTTTGTTTTATGGACACTCCATTCAGTTTTTAAGATACACATAGATTCCTCTGTGTGCTTCTAATTCACTTTTCTTTTTTTTTTTTTTCCTCTTTAATGCACAAATT
>NW_016107924.1:864471-886560 GCF_001604975.1 Cebus imitator | reverse complement strand
GTGTCCTTATAGTAGAACGATTTGTAATCCTTTGGATATATACCCAGTAATGGGATTGCTGGGTCAAATGGAATTTCTATGTCTATGTCCTTGAGGAATCGCCACACTGTCTTCCACAATGGTTGAACTAATTTACACTCCCACCAACAGTGCAAAAGTGTTCCTATTCTAATTCACTTTTCTAACCGTTACACTTTGCTCCACAGTGGAGATCCGTTATGCCGTTCCTAATGCCTTTCTTAGGAATGGACAACCTTTGATTGCCATCAAAGGTTTGCCACTCCAAAATATCACCGCATTTAACAACCTTACATACATGCAGCCACAGATATGCATGTGGAATTATAGCTACCATATCTCAGATACTTAATTTTTCAATTGTTAAATATATATATATATGCTTTGTTGGCTTCATTTCTAGGTGTCTTCAGAGGGCCAGGACTCTGTACAGAATCTTTATTGGTGACTAGATCTTTGCATTAGTTTTGCAGGTGCTATATACTGGCAAAATATTTTGGTGTTGTATTTTGGGCTGCAATCCAGTTGGTGGCACTTAAGAGTGTTGGCTGGCAGATAGGCTCTGAGACAGTTTTTTTTGTATTTTGGTTCAGTTGGCAGAAGTGCTCTGTGGTATGGGGACGGAGATGACCCCTTCACCTGATCTACTCCTGAGTCTTAGAGGGACCCGCTCCCTTCACTGGCTCCTTAGGGGGCAAGGGGATTTTCCCATTCCCAGGCTCCATGTCTGCATTTCCTTTGTTAAGCTTTCTGGTCCACAGGGCTCCCTCAGAGAGGGACTGTGGTTGGCAGAGAGACCACACCTTTTTCAGATTAGCCCTGGGGAGGGAGTCATACCCTTCTTCTTCCAGGTTGTTCTGAGAGTGAAGGCTCCTCACTGCTTGGGTCCTGCCTAAGCTGATATGTCCTGCTTGGCTAGAGCAGTGGGGTGGGTATAGTTGCCCAATCCACTGTCCAAGTACTTCTTATAAAAGCACAGAGCTGCACCTACTGGCAGTGTTCAGGCAGAGGTGGGTCCTCTGTGTTGGAATCCCCAAATGGTGTGTCCTTCCCAGGTAAGAGGAGGAGGGGTTGGTGTGGTGAGTTAATCCGCTGTGTCGGTGCTTCCCTAGGGAATTCGGGGTTGCTCTTGCCAGCAGAGTTCAGGCAGAAGCAGGTCCACTATGCTACAAGCCCCAGCGAGCATGGCCTGTCTGGCTGTGAGCAAGCAGTGAAGTCTCCCACCCTACATCCAGGTGTTTCCTAGGGGGAACACAGGACTGCAACCACCCACAGAGTTCAGGAGAAGCAAGTCTGCTATGCTGGAAGCCTTTCTGATTACACGCAAGCAGCAGGAGTGGGTGGAGTAGCTCACTCTGCCATCCAGATGTTTCTCACGGTATCATGGGGCTGCTGCTGCCTACAGAGCTCAGGCAGAAGTGAAGCCACTATGGCCCTGAGCCTGGTATGGAAATGGGAGGATAGGGTGATCTTACTCATCCTGGGCAATGCGGCTGTGGTGCCTACTGGGGCTATGGCACTGGTACTGTACTGCTCCAGGTCCAAGGCTTTATAGAGGTCACTGTAGACTTGAGTGTTGCCTCTGCAAAACCTCTGGATGTTTCTGTCTATCAGTCTTGAGGCTTTAGGGGGCAGGGAGATTTTCCCATTCCCAGGCTTTCAAAGGTCCCTGTGGAAAGTGTGAATCTTCCAGGGGTTCTCACTCACCCTTTCCCCTTGGTGGGAAACTTGTCCTGGCTCCACACCAATCCAAGACAGGCTACTGCCCGGCTTCTCTTTTGTCTGTTCTCTGTGTCCCCTTGCTGCTGTAATGGATCCTGTGGTGGATTCCTAGTTGATAGACTCGCAGGGTCAGTATCACCACCCACTTGCTCTCCTCTCCATGAGAGGAGCGCACACTAGCTACTTTTAGTTTGCCATTTTGATCCCCTCCCTCAACAAATAATTTTTATATAAATATGTTCAAAATATTCCATGGGCTATAGAATATTCAAAATATTCCATGATCATGAAAGAAATCTTACATAAGAAGATTGATAAGGAGACAATCTCCAGTAGGCTTGTGTCTCCACTCTGCTGCATTGTGACCAGCACCCATTGCTGGACAGCCAATATGCAGTAGATCATGAAAGCCCAGGAACTTTGAGACAATGCTAAAATGGGCTACATGATGGCCAAGAATCACCTGGAGATCAATCCTGATCACCGCAGTGTGAAGACTCTGCAGCAAAAACCTGAGGCGGACAAGAACAAGGCTGTCAAGGACTTGGTAGCACTGCCATTTGAAACCATGCTACTGTCTTCTGGCTTCTTCTTTTCCAGAAATAAGTTTCCTATAAAGAGCAATCAGCAGCCAGGTGCAGTGGCTCACACCTGTAATCCCAGAAATTTGAAAGGCCGAGATGGGTGGATCACCTGAGGTCAGGAGTTTGAGACCAGCCTGGCCAACATGGTGAAACCCCGTCTCTACTAAAAATGCAAAAATAATTAGCCAGACGTAGTGGCACATGCCTGTAATCCCAGCTACTTGGGAGGCTGAGGCTGGAGAATTTCTTGAACCTGAGAGGCGGAGGTCGCAGTGAGCTGAGAAGGCACCATTGCATTCCAGCCTGGGTGACTGAGCAAGACTCCGTGCCAAAAAAAGAGAGAGAGAGCAATACCAGCTATTAACTAAGCTCAGTGGCCAGGCCTTTTGTGCCCATCTGTTGTAAACAAAGCTTTGGACCATAACTTTACAGGTACTCCTCATGTCAATCTGAATCTTTTTAACGTACATACACTTTACAGTGCCCACAGCCCTCTTGAGTCTCATGTATAAAATGTCCTTGTCATGGCATAATTATCCAGATTCCTTCAACTCCCTAATTTGTCTTTCATACCACTTTGACATCTGTCAATGCATCTCTAATGTCTATATTTTTCACTAGCCAGAAAGGGAATTCGCCAGTCTTGTCCTGCATGGGTTCCCAGTGCTCCCCACCATGCCTACCATTTTGTGAGAACTCAAAGAGTTTGTTGTCGCTGTTGTTAAAGGTTTTGAGATTCACAACGAAGGAGAAGCTGGAGACAACACAAAGAGAACCTCCTCTGTGTGACTCGTTCCAGACACCCGACCTGTGTAAGACGATCTGTCTCCTGTCCTTTGTGAGACAGGTGCCACACAGTGCAGGAAGAACACAAAAATGGTAGAGACATGTATCAGTGGGTCACTTCAATGGGTAGAACATGGTGTGGGGGCAGATTTGGGGATAATTAGCTGAGAAAACCATAAAGATAGTTGGTACGTTTGGTGGTAGTCAAAGGGTTATGAAAAGGCTGACATGAAACTAATTGTGCGATGAGGAGTTATGTTTTCTCCAAGTCATCCCGCCCGGGTCATCACTGGAGACTGATCATGAGAATTTTAACCATGATACAAATTTGAGCTTATGTTTCTTCGTTTGTTTGTGTTTTAGTTAGGATAAAATTATAGCATAAAGTACACAGAGTCTACTGTTCAAATTAGCATATCCATTATCTCACATCAGCTACCACTTTTTGTGGCAAGAGCACTTAAAATCTATTCTCTTAACAAAAATCTTGAATACAATGCAGTGGTCAATATAATTATTGACTATAGTGTAAGTACATCAAAACATTATGTTGTACACTTTAAATATACAGAATCAAATAAAAAGGCTTGCTGCTCAGTAAAGATTTCTTTTTTCTTTCTTTTTTGTTTTTTCTTGACACAGAGTCTTACTCTGTCGCCTAGGTTGGAGTGCAGCGGCACGATCTCGGCTCACTGCAACCTCTGCCTCCTGGATTCATTGATTCTCCTGCCTCAGCTTCCTGAGTAGCTAGGACTATAGGCATGCACCACCACACCTGGCTAATTTTTATATTTTTAGTAGAGACAGGGTTTTACTATGTTGGCCAAGCTGGTCTCAAACTCCTGACCTCAGGTGATTTTGGCCTCCTAAAGTGCTGGGATTACAGGCACAAGCCACTGCGCCCAGCCTCAATTAAGATTTTTAAACATGTAAATATGTAGCCAACACCCAGATCAAAATATAGAAAAAGTTCTAAATCTCTAGCATGTCCCACTATGCATCCTCCATAAGAATACTTCATGCTCACCAAAAAAAAAAAATGTTAACAACAATTATGATCTTCATCATCCCATACATACAGTATTTTATAACTTTAAAATCACTACCATGCAGGAAAATATTCTACAACAAACCATGCTTTTATACTTCAACAACCACTGTGCTCCTGAACCAATGTTATCCTCATTTGTAGGACATAAACTCAAACCTTATGACATATGTTTTTCTTCCTTTGTTTACCACAAATTTGCAACCATTGTGCCCTTTTATGGCCTTGATCTCTACCTCCAGCATCTGGGGAACAACGTTTTCCTGTTGCAGTCTCTTTGGTGCAGTCACCTTCCCAGTCAACTATGTCGCACTTCGGGCGCAGAACCCCATGGAACATGGAGTAAGCCAGATGTGTTTCATGTTCCTACTGGGAGTCTGCATTCTGAACAACACATTTGTAACTTAAGGTGAGAAAAGAGCACAGATTGAAGAAAATAAGTGGAGAAAAGAAGTGTTCCCACCTTTCCTCAGTCATTGTACTGGTCACACAACTTTGAAGCCAAAAGGAAAGGGAGAATTGGGTTCTAATGATTCCCTGCAAAGCAAATTGAGGATTTAGGGCAGATTCTGCCATTAAGTTGCTGGCGAAAGAGTCAAAAGTCAGTAAAGGTTGGTACAAACATATGGCCTTCTTCATCACACTCAAGAAGTATCTAGAAAGTAGTGCCATTTATTCCTGACAGTTTCTTTCAGACAGCAATTGATTACTTGTCCTTGGCCAATCAAATTTGTCCATTATATGTAATTGTGTCCAGCAAAGACCTGGAACCAACCCAAATGCCCATCAATGATAGACTAGACAAAGAAAATGTGGCACGTATACACCAGGGAATACTATGCAACCATAAAAAAGGATGAGCTCATGTCCTTTGGAGGGACATGGATGAATCTGGAAACCATCATTCTCAGCAAAGTGACTCAAGAACAGAAAACCAAACACTGCATGTTCTCACTCATACAGGCAGGTGTTGAACAATGAGAACACATGGGCACAGGGAGGGGAACATCACACGCTGGGGTCTATTGTGGGGTGGGCGGCTAGGGGAGGGACGGTGGGGGGTGGGGAGGGGAAACTAGGGAGGGATAACACTGGGAGAAATGCCTGATGTAGATGACAGGGGATGGAGACAGCAAAGCACCATGGCATGTGTGTACCTATGCAACAATCCTGCAAGAGCTGCACATGTTCCCCAGAACTTAAAGTACAATAATTTAAAAAAAAAAACTAATAAGGTATTTCATAAAAGGAATGCAAGAGCTGGACACTGAAAGCTATAAAATATTGTTGCAAGAAATCAAAGGTCTAAATCATTGAATAAATGTTCTTGTTGAAAAGGCTTAATATTGTTGACATGGCAACACTCATCAGCTGACCTACAGATTCAAAAACTCTCAAAATTCCAGCAGACATTTCCACAAAAATTGATAAGCTTGTATTGATATAAAAATTTGAAGAATGTGATATAAAAAAAAAACTGAAAACAAATAGCAAACTAAGCATACAAAAACTTTTCAATTTTAAAATTTCTTACAAACCTCTAGCAATCAAGACAGTAACAATTCTGACATAAGGATAGATACACAGAGAGAAGAGAACTGTGGTTCAAGATGCAATAAAATAAATAAATGGGAAAAAAATAAACTGATGTGTCAATGTAAAAAAAAAATTAAAACATAACTTTTTTGTTGATTTTTCAACAAGGGGCCAAGAATAATAATGATGGAAAGAAAAGTATTTATTTTCAAATGGTGCTGACACAACCATATATCACATAAAAATAAATCAGACATTACATCACACCATAAAAATAAATAAACTAAAAGTGATTTATAGACCTAAACATAAAACATTTAGAATAAAACATAGGAGTAGTCTTTGTGATTCTGGCTTATGCAATAATTCTTAAGTGTTCATAGTGGCACTTACATAACAACCAAAAAGTGGAAATAGCCCAAATGTCCATCAACCATGAAAGGACAAGCAAAAATGTACATATTATATCCATACAATGGAAAAATAATCTAGCCATGAAAAGGATAGAAGGACTGATATATGCTACAATATAGATGAAAGTTGGAAACATTATGTTAAATGAGTGAAGCCAGATACAAAGAGTCAAGTATTTTATTATTCAATTTGTAAATCAAATGTCCACGATAGGCAAATCTATAGAAACGGAAAGTGAGTTAGTGGTTGCTAAGTGCAATGTGTGATTAAAAGCGGAGAGTTACTGCTAATGAGTATGGTTTCCCATGTGGTGATTAAAATGTTCTGTAATGATATAGTGGTGATGATTGCACAGCCCTTTGAATGATTAAAACATATTCAATTGTATACTTTAAAAGAATAAATTGTATGATAAATGAATTATACTTCAAGGAGGTTTAAATTTAATAGAACTTTTAGTCCGAATCAAGGTGACATTTTCTCCCATGTTTTGTCTCCAATTCTTGCATAGCACATAGTGCATCTCACATAATATTTCTAATATCGGAGTGCAATTGTTCATGTACTCTCTCTTACTCAACTATAAGATCCTTGAACTTGTCACACACATTATTTCAGGAACTAACGCAGAAAAGGTCTTCACAAATCCTATCTGAAAAAAATCAGTAAGCCAGTAAAAGTAAACCTCCATATGAACTTACCACTAGCTTACTTCTCTACTTTTCAACACCATCTATTCTGTCCACATTTCAAGCAACTTATTTCCAGGGTGAGTCTGTGGTCTGATTTGACACGAAGCAGAACATCGGTCACCAAAATGAAAGGATTGCACCATAGTACCCCTACTTTATTTTTACTTGGATTTTCTGGATTAACTCTTAATCAAAAATTGGTACTTAACAAGGAAACACTTCCTTTCTATTGTTTTCAGAGAAGTAAGAAAGCACTTCAGTTTTGAGTCTCCAAAAGCATGCTTCCTGGAATGACTGCATACCATGTAGCAGGTTTATTTTAGTTTGTTTACAGAAAATGTGTAGACCAAAGTCCGATGCTGACTTTGGGAGCTACTAAAGACATGAAAAAGTAGAACTTTAAACACATTGCACTGCAAATGATTGGGAGTATCTGAGCATACTATTTCTTACATGACTTTAAAGAAAATGGCTACCTATCTGACCCCAAAACGACTTGAAGAAACTGTTTCCGTGGTCCTGCTGCAGACGGGAGGTATGGTCCATTAAGAAGAGAGTGGAGTCAGGATCAACACACACTTAGCATGACTTAGGGAAAGAAAACATTTTCCCCCTTTGAACCTCTCTGGATATAGTCATTTTGCCTCTACTTCGGGATCACCTGTTCAGCCTCAATGGCCTTTCAGGACCTCCTGAGTCAAGCCGGTGACCTGTGGAGATTCCAGATCATTCAGGCTGTTTTTCTCTCAATCTTCACTATTGTTACATATCCTCATATTATGCTGGATAACTTCACTGCATTCACACCTGGTCATCGCTGCTGGGTCCACATCCTGGACAATGATACTGTCTCTGACAATGACACCAGGACCCTCAGTCAGGATGCCCTCTTGAGAATCTCCATCCCACTGGACTCAAACAGGAGGCCAGAGAAGTGTCATCGCTTTGTTCATACCCAGTGGCAGCTCCTTCACCTGAATGGGACCTTCCCCAATGCAAGTGACCCAGACACGGAGCCCTGTGTGGATGGCTGGGTGTACGACAGAAGCACCTTTTCTTCCACCATCGTGACTGAGGTAAGAGGCTCTGTTTTCCTCTCATGAGAACATGACCTGGGTGTTTAGAAAAACACAAGTAATAATCATGCTTCCAGCCTTTAGTCACATGTAGGTGCTTAGTCTTTATTCTTTCAGCAAATATTATTTGCTTCTTTATTAAATGTCTGACACCTACACATTTTGAGTAATGAATTCAAGAGTAGAATGCATCCTGCTATTATAATGCTTTAAGTCATGGGAAGACCAAAGTTTAAACAAGCACTTATATATAATAAGTTAAAATGTTCTGCTAGGTCAGTAATGCTCAGCCTGTCATTGCAAATTAGAAATATCTGGAAAATTGAGGAAAACCCCCATGCCCAGAGTATACCCTAAAACAATCATATGAGAAAGTCTAAGGGGAAAATCTAGCTATCCAAAAGTTTTTAAAGGTCCTCAAGTGATTGCACTGTGTGGTCAAGTTTAAGAACCAGTTAGTGTAAAATAAAAACCTAAAGGTTTAGGAAAGTCTTCCAAGAGAAAGTTAAGTTTAAGTTGAGACCTGAATAATAAAGGTCAGGTAATGTTGAAAAAGGAATCTGGAGAGGAAGTTGGAGACTTAACATAAGGAAACTTGCAGATCATGCTAACAAGTTTTGATCAGGTTACACTGAGGGGTAATAAGCATTGATGTGCTGGCTTCCTTCTCTTCCAGTGGGATCTGGTATGTGACTCTCAATCACTGACTTCAGTAGCTAAATTTGTATTCATGGCTGGAATGCTGGTGGGAGCCAGCCTAGGTGGTCATTTATCAGACAGGTGAGTACAAATGGATTACAGCCCTCTTTAAGGGCATTTTTATCAACTTATGAAACATTGTTTCATCTGGAATTACTTACTGCAAATTACACTGTCCTGAGGCTGCCTTGATCCCCACACAGAAAAGTAAAGTTTTAATCAGTGTTGTGAGTGCTATTTTTTAAATTTTCCGTGTGCAGGACACAGAAATGATATCTCCATGTGAACTGGGGGTGTTTCAAGACAGGATTTAGAGAGAAGGCACCACAACATGTGGTTTAGAAATATGAGCGAGTTAACTAAGGAACATGTTTCATCACATGGGAATCAGCCTTGGCCAAGAGTACCAGGTCCAGTCCCACCTGGACACTGCAAGCTGATGGCTTGTGCCCAGAGCATGGTCGTCACATCATAGTTCCAAGTGTGATGAGCACGCATTCCTCTAAAACCCGTGGGGTATATCTGAAGGTGTCATTGGTGGTGTGTTGAAAAATCATGTGTGGAAACTTGATTATTGCCTTTGCAAAAACAGCTTTTTAGAACCAGATAAGGTAAGTAATCCAAGGATAATACTCTCACAGTCTGTGGTGTGAGCAGTTTGGGGTATTCACCTTGCTGTATGTCTTCTGACATGGCAGAGAACAATTACCATCACCCAACCATGTCTCCCCTGATGGTGATGAGGGACTTGAAGTGCCCCTTGCCCTTCACCAGCACCATGTCTTCTCGTATCTCACCTGAAAATGTGAACACTGAATGTATGACAGGAAATGTAACATAGAATGAGCTGAGAGTCAGAGGGTTAATTTCTAACAGTTAGTAACCCAATCCTTTGTGACACTGTCCTGGGAAAATGCAGATAGACCAATTTTAGTGGATCACAGGGTGGTACAAGAAAGGATAGGGAATGCCAGGCAGGAGATGACAGTGGAGAATCAGCTGAAAATGAAAGGGCAAGATAATCTAAGGATTTTGAGATTTCTCACAAACCTAAGAGAAAATAGTACATGATTATATGCAGAGTAGGCTATGATCAAACTGACTGTTTTAAAATAACTCGCTCAACTCTTTATATCAAAAAATCAGAAATAATCTATAATCCCATTAAAAATAGGTTAATAAATAAGCAGATATTTACATAATGTATTTTTACAGCAAAGGGAATGAATAAACCACTGTCTGCAATCAGATAATTTAATATCAAAACCATTTGATTAGGTACCACAAGAACAACAAAAAGATTACACACTATAGTATTCCCCCAATGTAAAAGTCAAAAACAAGGAACTACGTTATGATGTTTGGAGTCAGAACTAAGAGAGAAATCTAATTTTCTTTAGATTTCTATTGGGATTCCATTAAATCTGAACAACAGTTTGGGTAAGGTTGACATTTTTTAAATATTGAATTTTCTGATCTATAAATATAGCATTGCTCTTCATTAAGGTAGATTTTCATTTAATTTCCCTTTGTAATGTTTTGTAGTTTATGAAAAAAGTCATGAAGTTTTTATTAAATGTATTTCTAATTTATATATAAAGATAATTTACATGTAAATTATATACATATATGTAAAGACAATTACATTTTCCATAGTAAATTTGCATCCTGACAACTTGATAAATTTGTTAGTTCTAGTGGCAATTTGTAGAGTCCTTAAAATTTCCCAACTTGATCATATCATCTGCAAGGTGGGATAGTTTAGATCATTAATTTTCTGGTTTTCTCCTTTTAATCTCTTTCCAGCAGTGGCTAAAACCTTTGATACTGATACAATGCCAATGACATTGGTGAGAGCTAAAATCTTGCCTCACCACAGGCTAAAATGTTCAAGTTGGCTACAGAGTGGATTCCTTTCCCAGAAAAGAGTAAAACACTGAATTCCAATTTTTTTTTTTTTAGCCCTTCCCTGCAACACTTCAGCAACTTTGATGTACTGCTATGGATGTTCCTTTCACATCAGTTTAGTCATAGCCTGCACTGTCCTAGACGTCTACATTTGATTTAGATGATTTATAGGCTATGCACTGCTCAGACTCTCTGCTGTGCTAAAGTATATAAAACACACATTGTGTTATTAGTACACTGCGTGTTAGTATAAGAGACTTCTGATGTGTTAAAATGTCCAGTATTCCACCCTGTCTTATGTGGTTTCAATTGATGTCAAAAATATACAGCTAAAAGATTGGAAAATAAGTTTTGATCTGCTGGGTATCAGTTTAGAAACAGGCAACCTTGTGTCTGAGATCTACCATTGATTGGCTATTGAGTTTTTAAGGTTTCAAATGCAAAGTTTCACTTGTTAAATATCTTTTATGTTTCAAAGTGTGCCTTCTCTTTGCTAAGTTTTCCCACTTGTTGCTGTTGTTCCCATTATCTGGCCTGTCTCTGTTTCTCAGGTTTGGGAGAAAGTCAGTTCTCAGATGGTGTTACCTCCAGCTCGCCATTGTTGGCACTTGTTCAGCCTTGGCTCCCACCTTCCTCATTTATTGCTCACTACGCTTCTTGTCTGGGACTGCTACAACGAATCTCCTTACAAACACTATTATGTTAAGTAAGTCAACAATTGGGATCCACATTTCCCAAACTGTGACTTTGAAACTGAAATCTCACCTTTGAAGCCAAAGCCTTATTTGTTTTTTCTTTCAGTAGTCGAGTGGGCAACATACAGATTCCAGACCATGGGAATTCCATTGGCAATGTGTGCTTCTAGTATTGCATTTATGACCCTGGCAGGCCTGGCTTTTGCCATTCGAGACTGGCACATCCTCCAGCTGGTGGTGTCTGTACCACACTTTGTGATCTTTCTGACCTCAAGGTATGAGTTGGTTTCTTCTTTTGTCTTAATGAGATCCTGGAATGAGAATGTACGTGGAAGTAGGACACTGGATTTTTTTTGTTTTTTGTGTAGGCCTGAGAGCACATCCTCTCATAATCTGTGCTTGATGGGCAATTCAAGAAGCAGAACACACAGAGTTCCCTGATAAAACTGAGGGCAATGAATGAAATTTCATAACGTAACCGACAAATATTTCTCTAACATTGTATCTCAAATATTGTAAGAGACATAATTTACTCAAAATTATTTATTGTTTATATGAAATTTCATTCACCTGAGGGTTCTGTATCTTATTTAAATGAATAAAACATAGGAAATTCCATTAAATTCAAATTTTAGGTAAGGGATGAATAATTTTTAATATAATTATGTCCAAAATATTGCATGAGACATATTTATACTAAAAAATTTTACTACTTAATAGAAATTCAAATGTATCCATGCCACTGTGTTTTTGTTTGCTAAAACCAGCAACCCATGAGATGAGGAATAACAATGAATCATTGCCTGGGAGTTCTTAGTGTCCCTGGTTATCCTCACCTTAACAAGTATTATCGAAACAGAATTATTACAAACATGCTTTCCCCAGGAGAGGAAAACATTTGAGAAGAAGATGGCTTCCATGGTATTCTATGTTTGTATGCATATCCCTGGAAAAAAAACATGTGTTGGAGAAGTTTGGGATCTTTTTCTTAATTATTGTAGGTGATATTGGATGAAAAGAAGGGACAGCAAATCTACTTTCATAACTATCTGAAGAAAGAACTGCATAATTTCTCCAGTTAAAATATTAAGACAAAATGAATAATTTACCTTATTTGTCAGTGTTTCTTCTTCCTTTATTAGCTCTGCAAACACTTCTAGATGGTTAACTATACCGCTCCCCTTAAAAAGGCCAGTTCAGTGAAAGACACCTATTTGGTCTTTACCTTTGAGAGATGATTACAGATTTAACACAGAGAGAAGATTTCAGATACAAAAGTAAGCAAACTCCCTGTCAGACCCATCCATTCATTTATCTTATCTCCATAACAACCCTACAAGGCAATATTCTCCCCATCACATAGATGAGAACGCTGAGGAAGATTTAAGTATATAATTTGTTAATATATCCAGATTTGATCACGGATGATATGACCAGCAGTGATTCTAGTTGTATGAGGCCTTAAGCATAAATTATTTGAGGGGCTTTATCTTAGGAAAAAGAACACATTACAAATAGACATAAGTTATGACCTCACTAGGACCTTAGCCGGCATCTATCTGTATAAGTGGTGGTCATTCATGCTGCGGAGTCAGGAGCTCCATGGTAAATTTGCTGAGTAGGAAGGGAGCCAATATGACTCCAAGTCTGCATTCCCAACAGTGACTGTGTACTGCATGGAGGAGTCATCTCACATTCTTCTAGTTATGGTCCAAGAGAATGTGAGTTTACATTTTCTAGTAAAACTAAACAAGTGGTGGATATTAGCTTGGAGGGAGCAGATATCTTTTAAAAAGTAATATAAGAACTGACCAAGTGAAAGTCGACTACACCTCTGTTCTCTTCCTTCTTCAGTTGGCTGATAGAGTCTGCTCGATGGCTCATTCTCAACAACAAACCAGAGGAAAGCTTAAAGGCACTTAGAAAGGCTGCACACAGGAATGGGATGAAGAATGCCAGAGACATCCTAACCTTGGAGGTGAGCTGGATGGGAGCGAGATATGGGATGTAGGGAAGACATAACTTGTCATCAATACTTACCAGTGTCCATAAGGTGAAAAAAGGAAACACAGATGTGGTTATGGGCTGTCTCATCTCACTATCATTTTAAATGGATTTCAGTATTGTTTGGGTTAAAGGAGAATATGAAGTTGCTGAAAGGATGGGGCACAGATATTATACTCAATAGAGGCAGAGGCACAAAGTATTAACAATTGAAAAGGTTTTGCATTAAATTCATTCTGTGTAATAGGAAGTCACCAAAACTAGTTTATTCCTTCTCATTTATTATTCTGTGGGTCTCTTTCAGCGCAGTAAAGCCAGAGGAAGGACTGTGAGCAAACAGAATAGAACATAAGAGGTTCACTTATTTGTTCATCCAATCATACATTCTTCCATTCATGCTCTATTCAGTGAGGGCCTACCTATGCCAGATTCCTTTCTTCCTTGGAAATATTACAGTGCCCACATCAATCTAAATCCCTATTTGTCTGGAGTTTCATTATACTTACTTACTAACTATAAGTTCTTAAAGCATGACTAAGAAGAAATGCCCGTGGAAGTCTTCCTCGTTTCAATCCACCCAGATCTTAAAGATAAATATTGCCATGGATCTTTAAGTTAAATATTATCCATGTTATGCACACATATAAAGTATTAATTTTAAAATGTAGTATGCACAAATGGTACTAGATCATGAATAACAGAATAAGTCAAGGTAACAGCCTGAATGAAGCTTTTGCTATGACAGAGAAAATTAATGGACAGATTTAAATCCAAATATTGGAAATGATACAGGAATGGAAAAAATGCTACTGGGGACAATAAAAATACATCTTCTCTCATTTTATTGAAAACAAGAGGATTAAGAGCAAACCTGTTAATATCCTCACATATGAATATTAACCTTAAATGTAAAACATCACACTTAAAAGACACAGAGTGGCAAGTTGGGTTAAAAGAAAACACACACCCAATTGTATGCTGACTTACAGAGACTCATCTCACGGGCAGTGACACCTATAGGCTCAAAGTGAACAATCTTGCATTTTCTTCACATGTACCCCAAAACCTAAAATGCAATAAAATAAATTTTTAAAAAAGGATAAAAATAATCTAACAAACAAATGGAAAACAAAAAAAAGAGGAAGCATTGCTATTCTAATTTCAGATAAAACAGACTTTTAATCAACAGTGATTTAAAAAGACAAAAGGAGAATTACATCATGGTCCAGGGTTCAACAAGAAGATTTAACTATCTTAAATAGATATGCACCCAACACTGAAACACCGAGATTCATACAATGAGTTCTTAGAAATCTACAGAGACTTACATAAATCACACATTGATAGTGGGAGAACTCAACACCCCACTGGCTGTATTAGATAGATTACAGACACAGAAAACTAACATAGATGTTCAGGAACTAAACTCAACACTTGACCAAATGGACCTGTAACCGGGTTTTTTTCTTGGATGCTGGTGGTTGTTTTGGGTTCTTGGCCTTCAACTTCTGAAAGAATAAGCGGTGGGGCCGCTTCAGCTGCATTGTATGCTCATAAAGTGAATATCGGACCCCAAAAATGTTGCAGAAAGGTGATTTCATTTAGGTAGAGAAAAGAGAAGGAAAGGAGAAGAGAAGAAAGGCTTCCACGAAGAGTGTGGAAGGGGATTCCAGAGGGGAAATCCAGCCAGGTGTGTGGGCACAGACATTTATCCTGGGAGAAATCCCCACCTTCTCCAAGACCCTGGGCCACTGAAAAGAGTTCCTTAGAACTTCAGCTGGAGTGATGGACTTTCAGTTTCTTTCCGCGCTCTCAAAATCAAATATAAACCGTTGAATCTCCCGGATGGAGAGAGATGGGAGGGGGGCATGGTGCGGGGGAAATTCTTGCCCTTAAAACTATGCCCCCTCATGGACCCGGAAAGAGAACACATTCCCTCAGACCTAATAGATATCTACAGAACACTCCACCCAACAATATATAATCTTCTTATCTGCACGCGGCAGATACGCTCAAATCGACCACACATCAGCCATAAAACAATCCGCAGCAAATTAAAAAAAAAAGAAATTAAATCAAACACACTCTTGGACCACAACACAATAAAAAGAGAGATCATTAAGAGGACCTCCCAAAACCATAAAATTACATGGAAATTAAACAACCTGTTCCTGAATGACTTCTGGGTGAAGAAATTAAGTCAGAAATCAAGAAAATCTTTCAAGCTAATGAAAACAAAGATATAAAATACTAGACTCTCTGAGACATAGCTAAACACGTTAAGAAGAAAACTTATAGCACTAAATCCCCACATCACAAAGTTCAAGACAGCTCAAATTAACAATCTAACCTCAAACCTATTAGAACTAGAAAAACAAGCACAAACAAAACCCAAAGCTAGCAGAAGAGAAGTAACCAAATCAAAGCTGAACTGAGTGAAATTGAGGTGTAAAAAGAAAAACACACACAAAATATTAACAAAACCAAAGACTGGTAATTTCAAAGGACACATTAGATAGATAGACGTTATTAGATAAATGAATAAAGAAGAAAAGAGAGAAGATTCAAATAAATGCAATTAGAAATGATAAAGGCGGCATTACCACCACTGACACATAAATACAAAAAACACTCAGATACTCTTGCAAACAGCTCTATGCACACAAACTAGAAAACCTGGAAGAAATAGATAAATTCTTGTAAACATTCAAATACCCAAGATTGAATCAGAAAGAAATTAAAATCCTGTATAAACCAATAATGAGTTTCAAAACTGAATCAGTAATAAAAAGCCAACCAACCAGAAAAATCCCTGGGCCACATGGATTTACCACTAAATCCTACCAGACATATAAAGAAGAGCTTGTACCAATCCTACTGAAATTATTCCAGAAAATTGATGCAGAGGGACTCCTAACTCATTCTATGAGACTATATTTATTCTGATACCAAAATCTAGCAGGGAAAAAACAAACAAACAAACACAAGACTAAAAACAAAGAACACATGATCATCCCAATAAACAAAGAAAAGGCTTTTAATAAAATTCAACAACGCTCATGTTACAAAACCTCAACAAAGTAGGCATCAAAGGAGCGTACCTCAAAATAATAAGAGCTATCTCTGACAAACTATCTCTCTTCACATACAATATGGTCTTATACATGCAAATCCCTGTAGTTGTAGCCCAAAAGCGCTTTGATCTGGTAAACAATTTTAGCAAAGTTTCAGGATAGAAAATCAATGTACAAAAAATCAGTAGCATTTCTATACACTGACATTAAAGCTGAGAGCCAAATCAAGAATGTAATCTCATTCACAATAAACACAAAATAATAAAATACCTAAGAATACAGCTAGCTGGGGAGGTAAGAGTTCTACAGTAAGAATTACAAAGCAATGATAAAAGCAAGCAGAGATGACCACAAACAAATGGAAAAACATTCCATGCTCATGGATAGGAAGAATCAATATTGTTTAAATGGCCATACACCAAAAGCAATTTACAGATTGAATGCTATTCCTATCAAACTACCAAAGACATTTTCCACAGGATTATAGAAAACTATTTTAAAATTCATATGGAACCCAAAAAAGAGTTGAAATGACCAAAGCAATCCAAAGCAAAATGAACAAAGCTGTAGGCATCACACTGCCTGACTTCAAACCATACTACAAGAACACAGTAACCAAAATATCCTGGCATTGGTACAAAGACAGACACATAGACCAATAGGACAGGTTAAAGCACTGAGAAATAATGCCATACCTCTACAACCATCTGTTCATTAACGAAGTCGACAAAAACAAGCAATGGGGAAACGATTCCCTATTCAGTCAATGACGTAATAACTATCCATCTGCAGAAGATTGAAACTGAACACTTTCCTTTCACCATATACAAATCTCAAGTCAAGATAGATTAAAGACTTAAATGTAAGACCTAAAGCTAGAAAAATCCCAGAAGGAAACATAGAAGATATCATTCTGGAAAAAATTCCTTACAAAGGTTTCATGACAAAGACTCCTTTTCTGTGGCAAAAGCACTTGCCACAGAAACAAAAGTTAACAAATGGGACCAAATAAACTAAGGAGCTTTTGCACAGAAGTTAATAATTCTATAGGTTGTCTGTTTACACTCTTCATTATTCACTCTGTTAAATAATGAAGAGTGTAAACAGACAACCTATAGAATGGGAGAAAATATTTGCAAACTGTGCATCCAACAAAAGCCTAATATTCAAAATTTTTTTTCCCCATTTATTTATTTTATTGCACTTTAGGTTTTGGGGTACATGTGAAGAACATGCAAAATTGTTGCATAGGAACACACCTGGTAATATTCAAAATTTATAAGGAACTTGAACAAATTAAAAAAGAACACATACTCAATAAAAAATAGCCAAAGGACATAAACAAACAGTTGTGGGTTGTTTTGTTTGTTTTGTTTTGTTTTGTTTTGTTTTTGAAACAGAGTCTCGTTCTGTCACCCAGGCTGAAGTACAGTGGCGCAGTCTTGGCTCACTGCAGCCTCCACCTACGGGGTTCAAGCGATTCTCCTGCCTCAGCCTTCTGAGGAGCTGGGATTACAAGCTCATGCCATCATGACTGGCTAATTTTTGTATTTTTAGTAGAGATGGGGTGTCACCATGTTGACCAGGCTGGTCTTGAACTCCTGACCTCAAGTGATCTACCCACCTCGGCCTCCCAAAGTACTGGGATTACAGGCATAAACCATTGTGGCTGGCCAAACAAACACTTTTCAAAAGAAGACATACATATAGCCAACAAGCATATGAAAAAAATGCTCAACATCACTAATCATTAGAAGAATCAATCAAAACCGCAGTAAGATACCATCTCACACCTGTCAGAATAGCCATTATTTAAAAGTCAAAAAAAAGCAGATGCCGGTGAGACTGCAGGAAAAAAAACAAAAAGGAACACTTAAAAACTCCTGTTGGAAATGTATATCTGTAAATCAGTTCAGACACTGTGGAAAGCAGTGTCTGATTAAAGATTTCTTGTTGGAAATGTAAATCTGTAAATCAGTTCAGACACTGTGGAAAGCAGTGTCTGAAATTAAAGATTTCTCAAAACTCAAAACAAAACTACCATTTGACCCAACAATCTATTACTAGGTATGTACCCCCCAAAATATAAATCTTTCTATTATAAAGGCACATGCATATGTAGGTTCATCACAGTACTTTTCACAATAACAAAGACATGGAATCAACCTAGATGCCCATCAACAGTGGACTAGATAAAGGATATGTGATGCATATACACCATGGAATACTAAGCAGCCATAAAAGGAGGTCATGTCCTTTGCAGCAACATGGATACAGATGGGGTTCATTATCCTAAGCCAATTAATGCAGGAAAGAAAAACCAAATACCACATATTCTCACTTATATGTAGGAGCTAAACATTGGTCCATATGGAGCTTTGTATAGATACAAAGAAGAGAACAATAGACACCAGAGCCTACTTGGAGGTGGAGGATGGAAGGAGGTAAGGAGATGAGGATCAAAACACTACCTGTTGGGTACTGTGCTTATTAACTTGATGATGGAATAATCTATACACCAAACCCCCATGACACATAATTTACCCATGTAACAAACCTGGACATGTGTCCCCGAACCTAAAAGTTGGAAAGTAAAAAAAATAATAATAAAAGAGCAATTGGAACAAAAAAAGAACCGTGCATTATGAAACTAAATGGCAACTGATGGTTCCCTCAGTTCCCCAGGGAAAAAAGAGAGCATTGCTTATAAGGTGCAATTGAAACTTGGTGTGAAAAATTGATTTTATACATGATTGGGTACCTAATGTTGCCTAAATTTGGATTTATTATTTTGTAACTATTATTCATAAATGTCTAGTCTTAGTCCTGTTTTAATCTCCATCTCACAGGTTTCCTAATACACCTGCTCTAGACAACCGTCTAACTCAAACCTGCCCCACATTATATCAATATCAATTCATTAATTACTACAGTCTTATGGGTCTGGGAGCCCAGCGAATAATACACATCTCCTCTGCCCTGATTACATATAACTCAGAGATATTTAAAGTGGTTAGAAACATGAAGCTCAAAAATTTTAGTTTTTTTACTACCGTGAAAACTGGAATAGAGGATGTGACTTTCAACATCTACCATCAACAGAATTTATAACACTTCATTCCACAGTTGAACTTACCTGTCACAGATTTTTTTAAAGGTACAAAACCTGACCTGATAAATATAGGGTGTAGCCCAGAAAGCAGACCTGAATGTGATCTCCTTCTAATGTGCATTCTCCCACACTCACCAATCAAATAACTCAGTCCTTTATGGGTAGCTGATGGTACATACAGAAGGGCCAGGATCGTCTCTTTTGAAGGTTATTCCTCATGGAAGTATGAGATTAGGTAGAAAGTAGCCTCTCCTTCCCCAAACGTCAGTATTTCTGAGCTGAGAACCAAAATGAGTTCTCTAAAGAAATTTTTCTCCTTTCTGAGGCAAGCTGTTTTTCACCAAGGGCAGTGAGCAGAGAACCAATGTTCATATCTTTGGGTGCCATATGGTCCAAATGGAGCTTTCGGCTATAATCAAATTTGGCCTTCATTTAAAGTGTAATCTTTATTTGGTACCCATTATGGTCTGAATCTCTAACATACATATCTTTTTCAATGCTCTGCAGCCACTTAGATGTCTCATCTGAAATATCCTTGATTTCCTGGAGACTGCTTTAACTTCCTAATTCACTTTACATCTCATTTTTACATATGTCATTGCATTTTAAGATTTATATTTTCCAACAGACAAAAAGTCATGTCATTTCTCATTTGCGGGTTGACCAGTGCCCCTACAGTGCCTACTATTTTGTGACAACTGCCCAATTTATTGTTTCTGCTGTTGTTGAAGATTTTGAAATCCACCATGAAGGAAGAACTGGAGGCAGCACAAAAAAAACCTTCTCTGTGTGAATTGCTCCACATGCCCAACGTATGTAAAATTATCTTCCTCCTGTCCTTCACAAGGTAAGCTTCATGCAGTGTTTGGGGGAAAGTTAAAATACTGGAGACATGAATTGCGTTCTCATTTCAAGTAGCACAGCATGTTAAGGAAATACATTTGCACATAAAAGATGAGAAAGCCATAAAGAAAATTGCTATGTTTGAATGCAGTAAAAGAGTTCTGAACAGACTGACACGGAATTAATGGTACAATAGTTTTTTGTTTACCACAACACCCTATCAGGCTCATCACTGGAGACTTATCCTGAGAACTTCAATTACAGTATATGCTTTGGCTTGAAGTTTCTTAATGTGCTTGTTTCCATTTTTAATGAGGTAAATTACAAAAAGAATTTTGTACACAAATATATATAACTCAATGAGTATTTCCATATTTTGATAGGTAATTTAGATCAAGGTGCATAAAAACCTCTAAAACACTAGGACATGATCACAAACACAGAAAAAATCATAAATAGGAAGTCCTACCTGTTAATCCCCCACAGAAACATTGATTTAACAATGATTGTATCCAAACACCCCAAGAGATTTCCAAAATGGAGGTAAGATGTTGTAAAATCATAGATGAGCAGAAAACCAAGAACAGTTGCACTGAAATGGGTAAAAAGAGTAATTTCACCTTACCCGTGACAACCCCTTTCCAAAGACGGGGTCCAACTCAGTGCCAAGAGAGAATACCCTGGCCTATGACTGCTCCCTCATAGAAAAGAAAGGAGTGGAACATTCGTACACATGTTCACATGCCTTTGACACACTGCATGAGGAACTGGTGCTTGTCTCACCTCGCTCAGAGCACTTATGGAACTGGCATATTTGGATGTTTGGATCACTGAATAAAAGGTGAGTACAAAGGAAATCTGTGACTGGTACAGCTCAGTGCAATAAAAAATAAGATGAACAATTTTAGATGTCTCCCTTAGGAGGGAGGGAAGGGACTGCAATGTGTATCCAACATTCTAATTTTTCAGGGAGATGCCCAAGAAATTTGCTTTTGTCTTGCCCACCCAGGATGCCAATGGGACTTCAGATACTCTAGATGTCTTAGGAACAAAACATAATTTAAAAAAAATCTGAGTGTCATCCTGCTGCATCAAAGAACTCATAGCAGAGCAAACAGACACCACAGGGAGCCAGAGATTACAACATATTTTAAAACAGAAATCAGTAAATCTCTCTAATTAAAAATATACACACATAAATACAGATAAGACACTTTACAGAGAAGGTTTGACAAGCCCCCAGAGGTGGCTATTTCTTCAAATGTGCATCCACAAATGCAAAGCTACAAAGAACATGAAGAAACAGAGAAACATGACTTAAAAGGAAACAAAAAAAAAATCTCTAGAAACTGACCATAAGGAGAGGTATATGAATAATGTGATAACAAATTAGAAATAACTACCATAACAATGCACACATAAGTCAAGATAAAAATGGATGAACAAAGTGAGAAATTCAACAAATAAATATTTAAAATATTTCAAATGACCAAAATAAATCAGAGAGTAGATGAAGACGATGACTGTGCTGAAAAGTTAACTGGAAGTGTTCAACTCTCTACTTTTCCAGCAGAAGAACAAATCAGCAAATTAAAAAACAAGTCATTGGATATAATCTGCCAACAGGGGCAAGAAAAATACAGAAAAGAAACATGAAGAAATTCTAAGGGCCCCATCAGACACCATGAAGCAAAGACATACATGCATTTTGAGGTCCTGAAAGGAACAAGAAAGAGAGAGAGAAAGAAAGAGAGAGAGAGGAAAGAAGGAAAGAAGGAAAGAAAGAAGAAAGAAAGAAAGAAAGAAAGAAAGAAAGAAAGAAAGAAAGAAAGAAAGAAAGAAAGAAAAGAAAAGAAAGAAAGAGAAAGAAAGAAAGAA